>NW_027423453.1:0-75769 GCF_048934315.1 Petromyzon marinus
CTCTATCTCCCCCCCGGCACCCCTCTCTCTCCCCCTCGGCCCCCCTCTCTCTCTTCCCCGGCCCCCTCTCTCTCCCCCCCGGCCCCCCCTCTCTCTACCCCCCGGCCCCCCTCTCTCTCCCACCCGGCCCCCCTCTCTCTCTCACCCAGGCCTCCCTCTCTCTCTCACCCCCAGCCTCCCTCTCTCTCTCACCCCCAGCCTCCCTCTCTCTCTCCCCCAGGCCTCCCTCTCTCTCTCCCCCCGGCCTCCCTCTCTCTCTCACCCCCCGGCCTCCCTCTCTCTCTCCCCCCCCGGCCCCCTCTCTCTCCCCCCGGGCCCCCCTCTCTCTCCCCCCCGGCCCCCTTCTCTCTCCACCCCCCGGCCTCCCTCTCTCTCTCCCCCCCCGGCCTCCCTCTCTCTCTCCCCCCCCCCGGGCTCCCCTCTCTCTCCCCCCCGGCCCCCCTCTCTCTCCCCCCCCGGCCCCCCTCTCTCTCCCCCCCCGGCCCCCCTCTCTCTCCCCCCCCGGCCCCCCTCTCTCTCCCCCCCCGGCCCCCCTCTCTCTCCCCCCCGGCCCCCCTCTCTCTCCCCCCGGCCCCCCTCTCTCTCCCCCCCGGCCCCCCTCTCTCTTCCCCCCGGCCCCCCTCTCTCTTCCCCCCGGCCCCCCTCTCTCTCCCCCCCCGGCTCCCCTCTCTCTCGCCCCCGGCTCCCCTCTCTCTCCCCCCCGGCCCCCCTCTCTCTCCCCCCCCGGCCTCCCTCTCTCTCTCCCCCCCCGGCCTCCCTCTCTCTCTCCCCCCCCGGCCTACCCCTCTCTCTCCCCCCCGGCCCCCCTCTCTCTCCCCCCCGGCCCCCTTCTCTCTCCCACCCGGCCCCCCTCTCTCTCCCCCCCCGGCCCCCCTCTCTCTCCCCCCCGGCCCCCCCTCTCTCTCCCCCCCGGCCCCCCTTTCTCTCCCCCCCGGGCCCCCTCTCTCTCCCCCCGTCCCCCCTCTCTGTCCCCCCCGGCCCCCCTCTCTCTCCCCCCCGGCCCCCCTCTCTCTCCCCCCCGGCTCCCCTCTCTATCCCCCCGGCCCCCCTCTCTCTCCCCCCCGGCCCCCCTCTCTCTCCCCCCCGGCCCCCCTCTCTCTCCCCCCCGGCCCCCCTCTATCTCCCCCCCGGCACCCCTCTCTCTTCCCCCCGGCCCCCCTCTCTCTATCCCCCAGGCCTCCCTCTCTCTCTCTCCACCAGGCCTCCCTCTCTCCCCGCGGCCTCCCTCTCTCTCTCCCCCCGGCCTCCCTCTCTCTCTCCCCCAGGCCTCCCTCTCTCTCTCCGCCAGGCCTCCCTCTCTCTCTCCCCACGGCCCCCCTCTCTCTCCCCACGGCCCCCCAATCTCCCCCCACGGCCCCCCTCTCTCCCCCCCGGACCCCCTCTCTCTCTCCCCCGGCCCCCCTCTCTCTACCCCCCGGCCCCCCTCTCTCTCCCCCCGGCCCCCCTCTCTCTCCCCCCCGGCCCCCCTCTCTCTCCCCCCCGGCCCCCCTCTCTCTCCCCCCCGGCCCCCCTTTCTCTCCCCCCCGGGCCCACTCTCTCTCCCCCCCGTCCCCCCTCTCTCTCCCCCCCGGCCCCCCTCTCTCTCCCCCCGTCCCCCCTCTCTCTCCCCCCCGGCCCCCTCTCTCTCCCCCCCGTCCCCCCTCTCTCTCCCCCCGGCTCCCTTCTCTATCCCCCCGGCCCCCCTCTCTCTCCCCCCCGGCCCCCCTCTCTCTCCCCCCCCGGCCCCCCTCTCTCTCCCCCCCGCCCCCCCTCTCTCTCCCCCCCGGCCCCCCTCTATCTCCCCCCCGGCACCCCTCTCTCTTCCCCCCGGCCCCCCTCTCTCTATCCCCCAGGCCTCCCTCTCTCTCTCCACCAGGCCTCCCTCTCTCTCTCCCCGCGGCCTCCCTCTCTCTCTCCCCCCGGCCCCTTCTCTCTCCCCCCCGGCCCCCCTCTCTCTACCCCCCGGCCCCCCTCTCTCTCCCCCCGGCCCCCCTCTCTCTCCCCCCGGCCTCCCTCTCTCTCTCCCCCAGGCCTCCCTCTCTCTCTCCCCCAGGCCTCCCTCTCTCTCTCCCCGCGGCCTCCCTCTCTCTCCCTCCCCGGCCTCCCCTCTCTCTCTCCCCCAGGCCTCCCTCTCTCTCTCCCCCAGGCCTCCCTCTCTCTATCCCCACGGCCCCCCTCTCTCCCCCCCGGACCCCCTCTCTCTCCCCCCCGGCCCCCCTCTCTCTCCCCCCCGGACCCCCTCTCTCTTCCACCCGGCCCCACTCTCTCTCTCCTCCGGCCCCCCTCTATCTCCCCCCGGCCCCATTCTCTCTCCCCCCCGGCTCCCCTCTCTCTCCCCCCGGCCCCCCTCTCTCTCCCCCCCGGCCCCCCTCTCTCTCCCCCCCGGCTCCCCTCTCTCTCCCCCCGGCCCCCCTCTCTCTCCCCCCCGGCCCCCCTCTCTCTCCCCCCCGGCCCCCCTCTCTCTCCCCCCCGGCCCCCCTCTCTCTCCCCCCCGGCCCCCCTCTCTTTCCCCCCCGGCCCCCCTCTCTCTCCCCCCGGCCCCCCTCTCTCTCCCCCCCGGCCCCCCTCTATCTCCACCCCGGCACCCCTCTCTCTCCCCCCCGGCCCCCCTCTCTCTCTTCCCCGGCCCCCCTCTCTCTCCCCCCCGGCCCCCCTCTCTCTACCCCCCGGCCCCCCTCTCTCTCCCACCCGGCCCCCCTCTCTCTCTCCCCCAGGCCTCCCTCTCTCTCTCACCCCCAGCCTCCCTCTCTCTCTCACCCCCAGCCTCCCTCTCTCTCTCCCCCAGGCCTCCCTCTCTCTCTCCCCCCGGCCTCCCTCTCTCTCTCACCCCCCGGCCTCCCTCTCTCTCTCCCCCCCCGGCCCCCCTCTCTCTCCCACCCGGCCCCCCTCTCTCTCTCCCCCAGGCCTCCCTCTCTCTCTCACCCCCAGCCTCCCTCTCTCTCTCACCCCCAGCCTCCCTCTCTCTCTCCCCCAGGCCTCCCTCTCTCTCTCCCCCCGGCCTCCCTCTCTCTCCACCCCCCGGCCTCCCTCTCTCTCTCCCCCCCCGGCCTCCCTCTCTCTCTCCCCCCCCCCCGGCCTCCCCCTCTCTCTCCCCCCCGGCCCCCCTCTCTCTCCCCCCCCGGCCCCCCTCTCTCTCCCCCCCCGGCCCCCTCTCTCTCCCTCCCCGGCCCCCCTCTCTCTCCCCCCCCGGCCCCCCTCTCTCTCCCCCCCGGCCCCCCTCTCTCTCCCCCCCGGCCCCCCTCTCTCTCCCCCCCGGCCCCCCTCTCTCTTCCCCCGGCCCCCCTCTCTCTCCCACCCGGCCCCCCTCTCTCTCCCCCCCCGGCTCCCCTCTCTCTCGCCCCCGGCTCCCCTCTCTCTCCCCCCGGCCCCCCTCTCTCTCCCCCCCCAGCCTCCCTCTCTCTCTCCCCCCCCGGCCTCCCTCTCTCTCTCCCCCCCCCGGCCTACCCCTCTCTCTCCCCCCCGGCCCCCCTCTCTCTCCCCCCCGGCCCCCTCTCTCTCCCACCCGGCCCCCCTCTCTCTCCCCCCCCGGCCCCCCTCTCTCTCCCCCCCGGCCCCCCTCTCTCTCCCCCCCGGCCCCCCTTTCTCTCCTCCCCGGGCCCCTCTCTCTCCCCCCCCGTCCCCCCTCTCTGTCCCCTCCGGCCCCCCCTCTCTCTCCCCCCGGCCCCCCTCTCTCTCCCCCCCGGCTCCCCTCTCTATCCCCCCGGCCCCCCTCTCTCTCCCCCCCGGCCCCCCTCTCTCTCCCCCCCTGCCCCCCTCTCTCTCCCCCCCGGCCCCCCTCTATCTCCCCCCCGGCACCCCTCTCTCTTCCCCCCGGCCCCCCTCTCTCTATCCCCCAGGCCTCCTTCTCTCTCTCCACCAGGCCTCCCTCTCTCCCCGCGGCCTCCCTCTCTCTCTCCCCCCGGCCTCCCTCTCTCTCTCCCCCAGGCCTCCCTCTCTCTCCCCCCCAGGCCTCCCTCTCTCTCTCCCCACGGCCCCCCTCTCTCTCCCCACGGCCCCCCAATCTCCCCCCACGGCCCCCCTCTCTCCCCCCCGGACCCCCTCTATCTCTCCCCCGGCCCCCCTCTCTCTACCCCCCGGCCCCCCTCTCTCTCCCCCCCGGCCCCCCTCTCTCTCCCCCCCGCCCCCCCTCTCTCTCCCCCCCGGCCCCCCTCTCTCTCCCCCCCGGCCCCCCTCTCTCTCCCCCCCGGCCCCCCTCTCTCTCCCCCCGGCCCCCCTCTCTCTCCCCCCCGGCCCCCCTCTCTCTCCCCCCCGGCACCCCTCTCTCTCCCCCCCGACCCCCCTCTCTCTCCCCCCCGGCCCCCCTCTCTCTCCCCCTCGGCCCCCCTCTCTCTCCCCCCGGCCCCCCTCTCTACCTCCCCCAGGCCTCCCTCTCTCTCTCCCCCAGGCCTCCCTCTCTCTCTCCCCCCGGCCTCCCTCTCTCTCTCCCCCAGGCCTACCTCTCTCTCTACCCCCCGGCCCCCCTCTCTCTCCCACCCGGCCCCCCTCTCTCTCTCCCCCAGGCCTCCCTCTCTCTCACCCCCAGCCTCCCTCTCTCTCTCACCCCCAGCCTCCCACTCTCTCTCCCCCAGGCCTCCCTCTCTCTCTCCCCCCGGCCTCCCTCTCTCTCTCACCCCCCGGCCTCCCTCTCACTCTCCCCCCCCGGCCCCCCTCTCTCTCCCACCCGGCCCCCCTCTCTCTCTCCCCCAGGTCTCCCTCTCTCTCTCACCCCCAGCCTCCCTCTCTCTCTCACCCCCAGCCTCCCTCTCTCTCTCCCCCAAGCCTCCCTCTCTCTCTCCCCCCGGCCTCCCTCTCTCTCCACCCCCCGGCCTCCCTCTCTCTCTCCCCCCCCCCCGGCCTCCCCCTCTCTCTCCCCCCCGGCCCCCCTCTCTCTCCCCCCCCGGCCCACCTCTCTCTCCCCCCCCGGCCCCCCTCTCTCTCCCCCCCCGGCCCCCCTCTCTCTCCCCCCCGGCCCCCCTCTCTCTCCCCCCCGGCCCCCCTCTCTCTCCCCCCCATGCCTCCCTCTCTCTCTCCCCACGGCCCCCCTCTCTCTCCCCACGGCCCCCCAATCTCCCCCCACGGCCCCCCTCTCTCTCCCCCGGCCCCCCTCTCTCTACCCCCCGGCCCCCCTCTCTCTCCCCCCGGCCCCCCTCTCTCTCCCCCCCGGCCCCCCTCTCTCTCCCCCCCGGCACCCCTCTCTCTCCCCCCCGACCCCCCTCTCTCTCCCCCCCGGCCCCCCTCTCTCTCCCCCTCGGCCCCCCTCTCTCTCCCCCCGGCCCCCCTCTCTCCCTCCCCCAGGCCTCCCTCTCTCTCTCCCCCAGGCCTCCCTCTCTCTCTCCCCCCGGCCTCCCTCTCTCTCTCCCCCAGGCCTACCTCTCTCTCTACCCCCCGGCCCCCCTCTCTCTCCCACCCGGCCCCCCTCTCTCTCTCCCCCAGGCCTCCCTCTCTCTCACCCCCAGCCTCCCTCTCTCTCTCACCCCCAGCCTCCCTCTCTCTCTCCCCCAGGCCTCCCTCTCTCTCTCCCCCCGGCCTCCCTCTCTCTCTCACCCCCCGGCCTCCCTCTCATTCTCCCCCCCCGGCCCCCCTCTCTCTCCCACCCGGCCCCCCTCTCTCTCTCCCCCAGGCCTCCCTCTCTCTCTCACCCCCAGCCTCCCTCTCTCTCTCACCCCCAGCCTCCCTCTCTCTCTCCCCCAGGCCTCCCTCTCTCTCTCCCCCCGGCCTCCCTCTCTCTCCACCCCCCGGCCTCCCTCTCTCTCTCCCCCCCCCCCCGGCATCCCTCTCTCTCTCCCCCCCCTCCGGCCTCCCCCTCTCTCTCCCCCCCGGCCCCCTCTCTCTCCACCCCCGGCCCACCTCTCTCTCCCCCCCCGGCCCCCCTCTCTCTCCCCCCCCGGCCCCCCTCTCTCTCCCCCCCCGGCCCCCCTCTCTCTCCCCCCCGGCCCCCCTCTCTCTCCCCCCCGGCCCCCCTCTCTCTCCCCCCCGGCCCCCCTCTCTCTTCCCCCCGGCCCCCCTCTCTCTCCCCCCCGGCCCCCCTCTCTCTCCCTCCTTGGCTCCCCTCTCTCTCGCCCCCGGCTCCCCTCTCTCTCCCCCCCGGCCCCCCTCTCTCTCTCCCCCCGGCCTCCCTCTCTCTCTCCCCCCCCGGCCTCCCTCTCTCTCTCCCCCCCCGGCCTACCCCTCTCTCTCCCCCCCGGCCCCCCTCTCTCTCCCCCCCGGCCCCCCTCTCTCTCCCACCCGGCCCCCCTCTCTCTCCCCCCCCGGCCCCCCTCTCTCTCCCCCCTGGCCCCCCTCTCTCTCCCCCCCGGCCCCCCTTTCTCTCCCCCCCGGGCCCCCTCTCTCTCCCCCCCGTCCCCCTCTCTTTCCCCCCCGGCCCCCCTCTCTCTCCCCCCCGGCCCCCCTCTCTCTCCCCCCCTGCCCCCCTCTCTCTCCCCCCGGCCCCCCTCTATCTCCCCCCCGGCACCCCTCTCTCTTCCCCCCGGCCCCCCTCTCTCTATCCCCCAGGCCTCCCTCTCTCTCTCCACCAGGCCTCCCTCTCTCCCCGCGGCCTCCCTCTCTCTCTCCCCCCGGCCTCCCTCTCTCTCTCCCCAGGCCTCCCTCTCTCTCCCCCCCAGGCCTCCCTCTCTCTCTCCCCACGGCCCCCCTCTCTCTCCCCACTGTCCCCCAATCTCCCCCACGGCCCCCCTCTCTCCCCCCCGACCCCCTCTATCTCTCCCCCGGCCCCCCTCTCTCTACCCCCCGGCCCCGCTCTCTCTCCCCCCCGGCCCCCCTCTCTCTCCCCCCCGGCCCCCCTCTCTCTCCCCCTGGCCCCCCTCTCTCTCCCCCCCGGCACCCCTCTCTCTCCCCCCCGGCACCCCTCTCTCTCCCCACCGACCCCCCTCTCTCTCCCCCCCGGCCCCCCTCTCTCTCCCCCTCGGCCCCCTCTCTCTTCCCCCGGCCCCCCTCTCTCTCTCCCCCAGGCCTCCCTCTCTCTCTCCCCCAGGCCTCCCTCTCTCTCTCCCCCCGGCCTCCCCCTCTCTCTCCCCCAGGCCTCCCTCTCTCTCTCACCCCCCGGCCTCCCTCTCACTCTCCCCCCCCGGCCCCCCTCTCTCTCCCACCCGGCCCCCCTCTCTCTCTCCCCCAGGTCTCCCTCTCTCTCTCACCCCCAGCCTCCCTCTCTCTCTCACCCCCAGCCTCCCTCTCTCTCTCCCCCAGGCCTCCCTCTCTCTCTCCCCCCGGCCTCCCTCTCTCTCCACCCCCCGGCCTCCCTCTCTCTCTCCCCCCCCCCCGGCCTCCCCCTCTCTCTCCCCCCCGGCCCCCCTCTCTCTCCCCCCCCGGCCCACCTCTCTCTCCCCCCCCGGCCCCCCTCTCTCTCCCCCCCCCGGCCCCCCTCTCTCTCCCCCCCCGGCCCCCCTCTCTCTCCCCCCCGGCCCCCCTCTCTCTCCCCCCCATGCCTCCCTCTCTCTCTCCCCACGGCCCCCCTCTCTCTCCCCACGGCCCCCCAATCTCCCCCCACGGCCCCCCTCTCTCTCCCCCGGACCCCCTCTATCTCTCCCCCGGCCCCCCTCTCTCTACCCCCCGGCCCCCCTCTCTCTCCCCCCCGGCCCCCCTCTCTCTCCCCCCCGGCCCCCCTCTCTCTCCCCCCCGGCACCCCTCTCTCTCCCCCCGACCCCCCTCTCTCTCCCCCCCGGCCCCCCTCTCTCTCCCCCTCGGCCCCCCTCTCTCTCCCCCCGGCCCCCCTCTCTCCCTCCCCCAGGCCTCCCTCTCTCTCTCCCCCAGGCCTCCCTCTCTCTCTCCCCCCGGCCTCCCTCTCTCTCTCCCCCAGGCCTACCTCTCTCTCTACCCCCCGGCCCCCCTCTCTCTCCCACCCGGCCCCCCTCTCTCTCTCCCCCAGGCCTCCCTCTCTCTCACCCCCAGCCTCCCTCTCTCTCTCACCCCCAGCCTCCCTCTCTCTCTCCCCCAGGCCTCCCTCTCTCTCTCCCCCGGCCTCCCTCTCTCTCTCACCCCCCGGCCTCCCTCTCATTCTCCCCCCCCGGCCCCCCTCTCTCTCCCACCCGGCCCCCCTCTCTCTCTCCCCCAGGCCTCCCTCTCTCTCTCACCCCCAGCCTCCCTCTCTCTCTCACCCCCAGCCTCCCTCTCTCTCTCCCCCAGGCCTCCCTCTCTCTCTCCCCCCGGCCTCCCTCTCTCTCCACCCCCGGCCTCCCTCTCTCTCTCCCCCCCCCCCCGGCATCCCTCTCTCTCTCCCCCCCCTCCGGCCTCCCCCTCTCTCTCCCCCCCGGCCCCCCTCTCTCTCCCCCCCCGGCCCACCTCTCTCTCCCCCCCCGGCCCCCCTCTCTCTCCCCCCCCGGCCCCCCTCTCTCTCCCCCCCCGGCCCCCCTCTCTCTCCCCCCGGCCCCCCTCTCTCTCCCCCCCGGCCCCCCTCTCTCTCCCCCCCGGCCCCCCTCTCTCTTCCCCCCGGCCCCCCTCTCTCTCCCCCCCGGCCCCCTCTCTCTCCCTCCTTGGCTCCCCTCTCTCTCGCCCCCGGCTCCCCTCTCTCTCCCCCCCGGCCCCCCTCTCTCTCTCCCCCCGGCCTCCCTCTCTCTCTCCCCCCCCGGCCTCCCTCTCTCTCTCCCCCCCCGGCCTACCCCTCTCTCTCCCCCCGGCCCCCCTCTCTCTCCCCCCCGGCCCCCCTCTCTCTCCCACCCGGCCCCCCTCTCTCTCCCCCCCCGGCCCCCCTCTCTCTCCCCCCTGGCCCCCCTCTCTCTCCCCCCCGGCCCCCCTTTCTCTCCCCCCCGGGCCCCCTCTCTCTCCCCCCCGTCCCCCCTCTCTTTCCCCCCCGGCCCCCCTCTCTCTCCCCCCCGGCCCCCCTCTCTCTCCCCCCCTGCCCCCCTCTCTCTCCCCCCCGGCCCCCCTCTATCTCCCCCCCGGCACCCCTCTCTCTTCCCCCCGGCCCCCCTCTCTCTATCCCCAGGCCTCCCTCTCTCTCTCCACCAGGCCTCCCTCTCTCCCCGCGGCCTCCCTCTCTCTCTCCCCCCGGCCTCCCTCTCTCTCTCCCCCAGGCCTCCCTCTCTCTCCCCCCCAGGCCTCCCTCTCTCTCTCCCCACGGCCCCCCTCTCTCTCCCCACTGTCCCCCAATCTCCCCCCACGGCCCCCCTCTCTCCCCCCCGGACCCCCTCTATCTCTCCCCCGGCCCCCCTCTCTCTACCCCCGGCCCCGCTCTCTCTCCCCCCCGGCCCCCCTCTCTCTCCCCCCCGGCCCCCCTCTCTCTCCCCCTGGCCCCCCTCTCTCTCCCCCCCGGCACCCCTCTCTCTCCCCCCCGGCACCCCTCTCTCTCCCCACCGACCCCCCTCTCTCTCCCCCCCGGCCCCCCTCTCTCTCCCCCTCGGCCCCCCTCTCTCTTCCCCCGGCCCCCCTCTCTCTCTCCCCCAGGCCTCCCTCTCTCTCTCCCCCAGGCCTCCCTCTCTCTCTCCCCCCGGCCTCCCTCTCTCTCTCCCCCAGGCCTACCTCTCTCTCCCCCCCAGGCCTCCCTCTCTCTATCCCCACGGCCCCCCTCTCTCCCCCCACGGCCCCCCTCTCTCCCCCCCGGACCCCCTCTCTCTCCCCCCGGACCCCCTCTCTCTCCCCCCCGGACCCCCTCTCTCTCCCACCCGGCCCCCTCTCTCTCCCCCCCGGCCCCATTCTCTCTCTCCCCCAGGCACCCCTCTCTATCCCCCCCGGCCCCCCTCTCTCTCCCCACCGGCCCCGCTCTCTCTCCCCCCCGGCCCCCCTCTCTCTCCCCCCCGGCCCCCCTCTCTCTCCCCCCCGGCCCCCCTCTCTCTCCCCCCCGGCCCCCCTCTCTCTCCCCCCGGCCCCCCTCTCTCTCTTCCCCAGGCCTCCCTTTCTCTCTCCCCCAGGCCTCCCTCTCTCTCTCCCCCCGGCCTCCCTCTCTCTCCCCCAGGCCTCCCTCTCTCTCTTCCCCCGGCCTCCCTCTCTCTCTCCCACCCCGGCCTCCCTCTCTCTCTCCCCCCCCGGCCTCCCTCTCTCTCCCACCCCGGCCTCCCTCTCTCTCCCCCCCCGGCTCCCCTCTCTCTCGCCCCCGGCTCCCCTCTCTCTCCCCCCCGCCCCCCCTCTCTCCCCCCCCGGCCTCCCTCTCTCTCTTTCCCCCCCGGCCTCCCTCTCTCTCTCCCCCCCCCGGCCTACCCCTCTCTCTCCCCCCCGGCCCCCCTCTCTCTCCCCCCCCGGCCCCCCTCTCTCTCCCACCCGGCCCCCCTCTCTCTATCCCCCAGGCCTCCCTCTCTCTCTCCACCAGGCCTCCCTCTCTCCCCGCGGCCTCCCTCTCTCTCTCCCCCCGGCCTCCCTCTCTCTCCCCCAGGCCTCCCTCTCTCTCCCCCCCAGGCCTCCCTCTCTCTCTCCCCACGGCCCCCCTCTCTCTCCCCACTGTCCCCCAATCTCCCCCCACGGCCCCCCTCTCTCCCCCCCGGACCCCCTCTATCTCTCCCCCGGCCCCCCTCTCTCTACCCCCCGGCCCCGCTCTCTCTCCCCCCCGGCCCCCCTCTCTCTCCCCCCCGGCCCCCCTCTCTCTCCCCCTGGCCCCCCTCTCTCTCCCCCCCGGCACCCCTCTCTCTCCCCCCCGGCACCCCTCTCTCTCCCCACCGACCCCCCTCTCTCTCCCCCCCGGCCCCCCTCTCTCTCCCCCTCGGCCCCCTCTCTCTTCCCCCGGCCCCCCTCTCTCTCTCCCCCAGGCCTCCCTCTCTCTCTCCCCCAGGCCTCCCTCTCTCTCTCCCCCCGGCCTCCCTCTCTCTCTCCCCCAGGCCTACCTCTCTCTCCCCCCCAGGCCTCCCTCTCTCTATCCCCACGGCCCCCCTCTCTCCCCCCACGGCCCCCCTCTCTCCCCCCCGGACCCCCTCTCTCTCCCCCCCGGACCCCCTCTCTCTCCCCCCCGGACCCCCTCTCTCTCCCACCCGGCCCCCCTCTCTCTCCCCCCCCGGCCCCATTCTCTCTCTCCCCCCAGGCACCCCTCTCTATCCCCCCCGGCCCCCCTCTCTCTCCCCACCGGCCCCGCTCTCTCTCCCCCCCGGCCCCCCTCTCTCTCCCCCCCGGCCCCCCTCTCTCTCCCCCCCGGCCCCCCTCTCTCTCCCCCCGGCCCCCCTCTCTCTCCCCCGGCCCCCCTCTCTCTCTTCCCCAGGCCTCCCTTTCTCTCTCCCCCAGGCCTCCCTCTCTCTCTCCCCCCGGCCTCCCTCTCTCTCCCCCAGGCCTCCCTCTCTCTCTTCCCCCGGCCTCCCTCTCTCTCTCCCACCCTGGCCTCCCTCTCTCTCTCCCCCCTGGCCTCCCTTTCTCTCCCACCCCGGCCTCCCTCTCTCTCCCCCCCCGGCTCCCCTCTCTCTCGCCCCCGGCTCCCCTCTCTCTCCCCCCCGGCCCCCCTCTCTCTCCCCCCCGGCCTCCCTCTCTCTCTTTCCCCCCGGCCTCCCTCTCTCTCTCCCCCCCCGGCCTACCCCTCTCTCTCCCCCCCCGGCCCCCCTCTCTCTCCCCCCGGCCCCCCTCTCTCTCCCACCCGGCCCCCCTCTCTCTCCCCCCCCCGGCCCCCCTCTCTCTCCCCCCCGGCCCCCCTCTCTCTCCGCCCCGGCCCCCCTTTCTCTCCCCCCCGGGCCCCCTCTCTCTCCCCCCCGTCCCCCCTCTCTCTCCCCCCCGGTCCCCCTCTCTCTCCCCCCTGGCTCCCCTCTCTATCCCCCCGGCCCCCCTCTCTCTCCCCCCCGGCCCCCCTCTCTCTCCCCCCCGGCCCCCCTCTCTCTCCCCCCCGGCCCCCCTCTATCTCCCCCCCGGCACCCCTCTCTCTTCCCCCCGGCCCCCCTCTCTCTATCCCCCAGGCCTCCCTCTCTCTCTCCACCAGGCCTCCCTCTCTCCCCGCGGCCTCCCTCTCTCTCCCCCCCCGGCCTCCCTCTCTCTCTCCCCCAGGCCTACCTCTCTCTCCCCCCAGGCCTCCCTCTCTCTATCCCCACGGCCCCCATCTCTCCCCCCACGGCCCCCCAATCTCCCCCCACGGCCCCCCTCTCTCTCCCCCCCGGACCCCCTCTCTCTCCCCCCCGGACCCCCTCTCTCTCCCACCCGGCCCCCCTCTCTCTCCCCCCCGGCCCCATTCTCTCTCTCCCCCCAGGCACCCCTCTCTATCCCCCCCGGCCCCCCTCTCTCTCCCCACCGGCCCCGCTCTCTCTCCCCCCCGGCCCCCCTCTCTCTCCCCCCAGCCCCCCTCTCTCTCCCCCCCGGCCCCCCTCTCTCTCCCCCCCGGCCCCCCTCTCTCTCCCCAGGCCTCCCTCTCTCTCTCCCCCCGGCCTCCCTCTCTCTCCCCCAGGCCTCCCTCTCTCTCTCCCCCCGGCCTCCCTCTCTCTCTCCCACCCCGGCCTCCCTCTCTCTCTCCCCCCCCGGCCTCCCTATCTCTCCCACCCCGGCCTCCCTCTCTCTCTCCCCCCCCCCGGCCTCCCTCTCTCTCTCCCCCCCCGGCCTCCCTCTCTCTCTCCCCCACCGGCCTCCCTCTCTCTCTCACCCCCCGGCCTCCCTCTCTCTCTCCCCCCCCTGCCCCCCTCTCTCTCCCCCCCGGCCCCCCTCTCTCTCCCCCCCGGCCCCCCTCTCTCTCCCCCCCCCCGGCCTCCCTCTCTCTCTCCCCCCCCGGCCTCCCTCTCTTTCTCCCCCCCGGCCTCCCCTCTCTCTCCCCCCCGGCCCCCCTCTCTCTCCCCCCCGGCCCCCCTCTCTCTCCCCCCCGGCCCCCCTCTCTCTCCCCCCGGCCCCCCTCTCTCTCCCCCCCGGCCCCCCTCTCTCTCCCCCCCCGGCCCCCCTCTCTCTCCCCCCGGCCCCCCTCTCTCTCTTCCCCAGGCCTCCCTCTCTCTCTCCCCAGGCCTCCCTCTCTCTCTCCCCCCGGCCTCCCTCTCTCTCTCCCCCCCCGGCCTCCCTCTCTCTCTCCCCCACCGGCCTCCCTCTCTCTCTCACCCCCGGCCTCCCTCTCTCTCTCCCCCCCCTGCCCCCCTCTCTCTCCCCCCGGCCCACCTCTCTCTCCCCCCCGGCCCCCCTCTCTCTCCCCCCCGGCCTCCCCTCTCTCTCTCCCCCCCCGGCCTCCCTCTCTCTCTCCCCCCCCGGCCTACCCCTCTCTCTCCCCCCCGGCCCCCCTCTCTCTCCCCCCGGCCCCCCTCTCTCTCCCACCCGGCCCCCCTCTCTCTCCCCCCCCGGCCCCCCTCTCTCTCCCCCCTGGCCCCCCTCTCTCTCCCCCCCGGCCCCCCTTTCTCTCCCCCCCGGGCCCCCTCTCTCTCCCCCCTGTCCCCCCTCTCTGTCCCCCCCGGCCCCCCTCTCTCTCCCCCCCGGCCCCCCTCTCTCTCCCCCCCGGCTCCCCTCTCTATCCCCCCGGCCCCCCTCTCTCTCCCCCCCGGCCCCCCTCTCTCTCCCCCCCTGCCCCCCTCTCTCTCCCCCCCGGCCCCCCTCTATCTCCCCCCCGGCACCCCTCTCTCTTCCCCCCCGGCCCCCCTCTCTCTATCCCCCAGGCCTCCCTCTCTCTCTCCACCAGGCCTCCCTCTCTCCCCGCGGCCTCCCTCTCTCTCTCCCCCCGGCCTCCCTCTCTCTCTCCCCCAGGCCTCCCTCTCTCTCCCCCCCAGGCCTCCCTCTCTCTCTCCCCACGGCCCCCCTCTCTCTCCCCCACTGCCCCCCAATCTCCCCCCACGGCCCCCCTCTCTCCCCCCCGGACCCCCTCTATCTCTCCCCCGGCCCCGGCCCCGCTCTCTCTCCCCCCCGGCCCCCCTCTCTCTCCCCCCCGGCCCCCTCTCTCTCCCCTGGCCCCCCTCTCTCTCCCCCCGGCACCCCTCTCTCTCCCCCCCGGCACCCCTCTCTCTCCCCACCGACCCCCCTCTCTCTACCCCCCGGCCCCCCTCTCTCTCCCCCTCGGCCCCCCCTCTCTCTTCCCCCGGCCCCCCTCTCTCTCTCCCCCAGGCCTCCCTCTCTCTCTCCCCCAGGCCTCCCTCTCTCTCTCCCCCCGGCCTCCCTCTCTCTCTCCCCCAGGCCTACCTCTCTCTCCCCCCCAGGCCTCCCTCTCTCTATCCCCACGGCCCCCCTCTCTCCCCCCACGGCCCCCCTCTCTCCCCCCCGGACCCCCTCTCTCTCCCCCCCGGACCCCCTCTCTCTCCCCCCCGGACCCCCTCTCTCTCCCACCCGGCCCCCCTCTCTCTCCCCCCCGGCCCCATTCTCTCTCTCCCCCCAGGCACCCCTCTCTATCCCCCCCGGCCCCCCTCTCTCTCCCCCCCGGCCCCCTCTCTCTCCCCCCCGGCCCCCCTCTCTCTCCCCCCGGCCCCCCTCTCTCTCTTCCCCAGGCCTCCCTTTCTCTCTCCCCCAGGCCTCCCTCTCTCTCTCCCCCCGGCACCCCTCTCTCTCCCCCCCGGCACCCCTCTCTCTCCCCACCGACCCCCCTCTCTCTACCCCCCGGCCCCCCTCTCTCTCCCCCTCGGCCCCCCTCTCTCTTCCCCCGGCCCCCCTCTCTCTCTCCCCCAGGCCTCCCTCTCTCTCTCCCCCAGGCCTCCCTCTCTCTCTCCCCCCGGCCTCCCTCTCTCTCTCCCCCAGGCCTACCTCTCTCTCCCCCCCAGGCCTCCCTCTCTCTATCCCCACGGCCCCCTCTCTCCCCCCACGGCCCCCCTCTCTCCCCCCCGGACCCCCTCTCTCTCCCCCCCGGACCCCCTCTCTCTCCCCCCCGGACCCCCTCTCTCTCCCACCCGGCCCCCCTCTCTCTCCCCCCCCGGCCCCATTCTCTCTCTCCCCCCAGGCACCCCTCTCTATCCCCCCCGGCCCCCTCTCTCTCCCCCCCGGCCCCCCTCTCTCTCCCCCCGGCCCCCCTCTCTCTCCCCCCGGCCCCCCTCTCTCTCCCCCCGGCCCCCCTCTCTCTCTTCCCCAGGCCTCCCTTTTCTCTCTCCCCCAGGCCTCCCTCTCTCTCTCCCCCCGGCCTCCCTCTCTCTCCCCCAGGCCTCCCTCTCTCTCTTCCCCCGGCCTCCCTCTCTCTCTCCCACCCCGGCCTCCCTCTCTCTCTCCCCCCCCGGCCTCCCTCTCTCTCCCACCCCGGCCTCCCTCTCTCTCCCCCCCCGGCTCCCCTCTCTCTCGCCCCCGGCTCCCCTCTCTCTCCCCCCCGCCCCCCCTCTCTCTCCCCCCCCGGCCTCCCTCTCTCTCTTTCCCCCCGGCCTCCCTCTCTCTCTCCCCCCCCGGCCTACCCTCTCTCTCCCCCCGTCCCCCCGGCCCCCCTCTCTCTCCCCCCCGGCCCCCCTCTCTCTCCCACCCGGCCCCCCTCTCTCTCCCCCCCCGGCCCCCCTCTCTCTCCCCCCCGGCCCCCTCTCTCTCCCCCCCGGCCCCCCTTTCTCTCCCCCCGGGCCCCCTCTCTCTCCCCCGCGGCCCCCCTCTCTCTCCCCCCGGCCCCCCTCTCTTTCTTCCCCAGGCCTACCTTTCTCTCTCCCCCAGGCCTCCCTCTCTCTCTCCCCCCGGCCTCCCTCTCTCTCCCCCAGGCCTCCCTCTCTCTCCCCCGGCCTCCCTCTCTCTCTCCCACCCCGGCCTCCCTCTCTCTCCCCCCCCGGCCTCCCTCTCTCTCCCACCCCGGCCTCCCTCTCTCTCCCCCCCGGCTCCCCTCTCTCTCGCCCCCGGCTCCCCTCTCTCCCCCCCGGCCCCCCTCTCTCTCCCCCCCCGGCCTCCCTCTCTCTCTTTCCCCCCGGCCTCCCTCTCTCTCTCCCCCCCGGCCTACCCCTCTCTCTCCCCCCCGGCCCCCCTCTCTCTCCCCCCCGGCCCCCCTCTCTCTCCCACCCGGCCCCCTCTCTCTCCCCCCCCGGCCCCCCTCTCTCTCCCCCCCCGGCCCCCCTCTCTCTCCCCCCCGGCCCCCCTTTCTCTCCCCCCCGGGCCCCCTCTCTCTCCCCCCCGTCCCCCCTCTCTCTCCCCCCCGGTCCCCCTCTCTCTCCCCCCCGGCTCCCCTCTCTATCCCCCCGGCCCCCCTCTCTCTCCCCCCCGGCCCCCCTCTCTCTCCCCCCCGGCCCCCTCTCTCTCCCCCCGGCCCCCCTCTATCTCCCCCCCGGCACCCCTCTCTCTTCCCCCCGGCCCCCCTCTCTCTATCCCCCAGGCCTCCCTCTCTCTCTCCACCAGGCCTCCCTCTCTCCCGCGGCCTCCCTCTCTCTCCCCCCCCGGCCTCCCTCTCTCTCTCCCCCAGGCCTACCTCTCTCTCCCCCCCAGGCCTCCCTCTCTCTATCCCCACGGCCCCCATCTCTCCCCCCACGGCCCCCCAATCTCCCCCCACGGCCTCCCTCTCTCTCCCCCCCGGACCCCCTCTCTCTCCCCCCCGGACCCCCTCTCTCTCCCACCCGGCCCCCCTCTCTCTCTCCCCCCGGCCCCATTCTCTCTCTCCCCCCCAGGCACCCCTCTCTATCCCCCCCGGCCCCCCTCTCTCTCCCCACCGGCCCCGCTCTCTCTCCCCCCCCGGCCCCCCTCTCTCTCCCCCCAGCCCCCCTCTCTCTCCCCCCCGGCCCCCTCTCTCTCCCCCCCGGCCCCCCTCTCTCTCCCCCCGGCCCCCCTCTCTCTCTTCCCCAGGCCTCCCTTTCTCTCTCCCCCAGGCCTCCCTCTCTCTCTCCCCCGGCCTCCCTCTCTCTCCCCCAGGCCTCCCTCTCTCTCTCCCCCCGGCCTCCCTCTCTCTCTCCCACCCCGGCCTCCCTCTCTCTCTCCCCCCCCCGGCCTCCCTATCTCTCCCACCCCGGCCTCCCTCTCTCTCTCCCCCCCCCCGGCCTCCCTCTCTCTCTCCCCCCCCGGCCTCCCTCTCTCTCTCCCCCACCGGCCTCCCTCTCTCTCTCTCACCCCCCGGCCTCCCTCTCTCTCTCCCCCCCTGCCCCCCTCTCTCTCTCTCACCCCCGGCCCCCCTCTCTCTCCCCCCCGGCCCCCTCTCTCTCCCCCCCCGGCCTCCCTCTCTCTCTCCCCCCCCGGCCTCCCTCTCTTTCTCCCCCCCGGCCTCCCCCTCTCTCTCCCCCCCCGGCCCCCCTCTCTCTCCCCCCCCGGCCCCCCCTCTCTCTCCCCCCCGGCCCCCCTCTCTCTCCCCCCCGGCCCCCTCTCTCTCCCCCCCGGCCCCCCTCTCTCTCCCCCCCGGCCCCCCTCTCTCTCCCCCGGCCCCCCTCTCTCTCTTCCCCAGGCCTCCCTCTCTCTCTCCCCCAGGCCTCCCTCTCTCTCTCCCCCGGCCTCCCTCTCTCTCTCCCCCCCCGGCCTCCCTCTCTCTCTCCCCCACCGGCCTCCCTCTCTCTCTCACCCCCCGGCCTCCCTCTCTCTCTCCCCCCCCTGCCCCCTCTCTCTCCCCCCCGGCCCCCCTCTCTCTCCCCCCCGGCCCCCCTCTCTCTCCCCCCCCGGCCTCCCTCTCTCTCTCCCCCCCCGGCCTCCCTCTCTTTCTCCCCCCGGCCTCCCCCTCTCTCTCCCCCCCAGCCCCCCTCTCTCTCCCCCCCCGGCCCCCTCTCTCTCCCCCCCGGCCCCCCTCTCTCTCCCCCCCGGCCCCCTCTCTCTCCCCCCGGCCCCCCTCTCTCTCTTCCCCAGGCCTCCCTCTCTCTCTCCCCCAGGCCTCCCTCTCTCTCTCCCCCCGGCCTCCCTCTCTCTCCCCCAGGCCTCCCTCTCTCTCTCCCCCCGGCCTCCCTCTCTCTCTCCCACCCCGGCCTCCCTCTCTCTCTCCCCCCCCGGCCTCCCTCTCTCTCCCACCCCGGCCTCCCTCTCTCTCTCCCCCCCCGGCCTCCCTCTCTCTCTCCCCCCCCGGCCTCCCTCTCTCTCTCCCCCACCGGCCTCCCTCTCTCTCTCACCCCCCGGCCTCCCTCTCTCTCTCCCCGCCGGCCTCCCCCTCTCTCTCCCCCCCGGCCCCCCTCTCTCTCCCCCCCCGGCCCCCCTCTCTCTCCCCCCCAGCCCCCCTCTCTCTCCCCCCCGGCCCCCCTCTCTCTCCCCCCCGACCCCCCTCTCTCTCCCCCCCCGGCCCCCCTCTCTCTCCCCCCCAGCCCCCCTCTCTCTCCCCCCCGGCACCCTCTCTCTCCCCCCCGACCCCCCTCTCTCTCCCCCCCGGCCCCCCTCTCTCTCCCCCTCGACCCCCCTCTCTCTCCCCCCGGCCCCCCTCTCTCTCTCCCCCAGGCCTCCCTCTCTCTCTCCCCCAGGCCTCCCTCTCTCTCTCCCCCCGGCCTCCCTCTCTCTCTCACCCAGGCCTACCTCTCTCTCCCCCCCAGGCCTCCCTCTCTCTATCCCCACGGCCCCCCTCTCTCCCCCCACGGCCCCCCTCTCTCCCCCCCGGACCCCCTCTCTCTCCCCCCCCGGACCCCCTCTCTCTCCCCCCGGACCCCCTCTCTCTCCCACCCGGCTCCCCTCTCTCTCCCCCCCGGCCCCATTCTCTCTCTCCCCCCAGGCACCCCTCTCTATCCCCCCCGGCCCCCCTCTCTCTCCCCACCGGCCCCGCTCTCTCTCCCCCCGGCCCCCCTCTCTCTCCCCCCCGGCCCCCCTCTCTCTCCCGCCGGCCCCCTCTCTCTCCCCCCCGGCCCCCCTCTCTCTCCCCCCGGCCCCCCTCTCTCTCTTCCCCAGGCCTCCCTTTCTCTCTCCCCCAGGCCTCCCTCTCTCTCTCCCCCCCGGCCTCCCTCTCTCTCTCCCCACCCCGGCCTCCCTCTCTCTCTCCCCCCCCCCCCGGCCTCCCTCTCTCTCCCACCCCGGCCTCCCTCTCTCTCTCCCCCCCCCGGCCTCCCTCTCTCTCTCCCCCCCCCGGCCTCCCTCTCTCTCTCCCCCACCGGCCCCCCTCTCTCTCCCCCCCCCGGCCTCCCCTCTCTCTCTCCCCCCCCGGCCTCCCCTCTCTTTCTCCCCCCCGGCCTCCCCCTCTCTCTCCCCCCCAGCCCCCCTCTCTCTCCCCCCCCGGCCCCCTCTCCTCTCTCCCCCCCGGCCCCCCTCTCTCTCCCCTCCCGGCCCCCCCTCTCCTCTCCCCCGGCCCCTCTCTCTCCCCCAGGCCTCCCTCTCTCTCTCCCCCCGGCCTCCCTCTCTCTCCCCCAGGCCTCCCTCTCTCTCTCCCCCCGGCCTCCCTCTCTCTCTCCCACCCCGGCCTCCCTCTCTCTCTCCCCCCCCGGCCTCCCTCTCTCTCCCACCCCGGCCTCCCTCTCTCTCTCCCCCCCCCGGCCTCCCTCTCTCTCTCCCCCCCCGGCCTCCCTCTCTCTCTCCCCCACCGGCCTCCCTCTCTCTCTCACCCCCCGGCCTCCCTCTCTCTCTCCCCGCCGGCCTCCCCCTCTCTCTCCCCCCCTGCCCCCCTCTCTCTCCCCCCCCGGCCCCCCTCTCTCTCCCCCCCAGCCCCCCTCTCTCTCCCCCCCGGCCCCCCTCTCTCTCCCCCCCGACCCCCCTCTCTCTCCCCCCCCGGCCCCCCTCTCTCTCCCCCCCTGCCCCCCTCTCTCTCCCCCCCGGCACCCCTCTCTCTCCCCCCCGACCCCCCTCTCTCTCCCCCCCGGCCCCCCTCTCTCTCCCCCTCGGCCCCCCTCTCTCTCCCCCCGGCCCCCCTCTCTCTCTCCCCCAGGCCTCCCTCTCTCTCTCCCCCAGGCCTCCCTCTCTCTCTCCCCCCGGCCTCCCTCTCTCTCTCCCCCAGGCCTACCTCTCTCTCCCCCCAGGCCTCCCTCTCTCTATCCCCACGGCCCCCCTCTCTCCCCCCACGGCCCCCCTCTCTCCCCCCCGGACCCCCTCTCTCTCCCCCCCGGACCCCCTTTCTCTCCCCCCCGGATCCCCTCTCTCTCCCACCCGGCTCCCCTCTCTCTCCCCCCCGGCCCCATTCTCTCTCTCCCCCAAGGCACCCCTCTCTATCCCCCCCGGCCCCCCTCTCTCTCCCCACCGGCCCCGCTCTCTCTCCCCCCCGGCCCCCCTCTCTCTCCCCCCCGGCCCCCCTCTCTCTCCCCCCGGCCCCCCTCTCTCTCCCCCCCGGCCCCCCTCTCTCTCCCCCCGGCCCCCCTCTCTCTCTTCCCCAGGCCTCCCTTTCTCTCTCCCCCAGGCCTCCCTCTCTCTCTCCCCCCGGCCTCCCTCTCTCTCTCCCACCCCGGCCTCACTCTCTCTCTCCCCCCCCCCCCGGCCTCCCTCTCTCTCCCACCCCGGCCTCCCTCTCTCTCTCCCCCCCCGGCCTCCCTCTCTCTCTCCCCCCCCCGGCCTCCCTATCTCTCTCCCCCACCGGCCTCCCTCTCTCTCTCACCACCCGGCCTCCCTCTCTCTCTCCCCCCCTGCCCCCCTCTCTCTCCCCCCCGGCCCCCCTCTCTCTCCCCCCCGGCCCCCCTCTCTCTCCCCCCCCGGCCTCCCTCTCTCTCTCCCCCCCCGGCCTCCCTCTCTTTCTCCCCCCCGGCCTCCCCCTCTCTCTCCCCCCCGGCCCCCCTCTCTCTCCCCCCCCGGCCCCCCTCTCTCTCCCCCCCGGCCCCCCTCTCTCTCCCCCCGGCCCCCCTCTCTCTCCCCCCCGGCCCCCCTCTCTCTCCCCCCCGGCCCCCTCTCTCTCCCCCCGGCCACCCTCTCTCTCCCCCCCGGCCCCCCTCTCTCTCCCCCCCGGCCCCCCTCTCTCTCCCCACGGCCCCCCTCTCTCTCTTCCCCAGGCCTCCCTCTCTCTCCCCCCGGCCCCCCTCTCTCTCCCCCCCGGCCCCCCTCTCTCTCCCCCCCGGCCCCCCTCTCTCTCCCCCCCAGCCCCCCTCTCTCTCCCCCCCGGCCCCCCTCTCTCTCCCCCCCGACCCCCCTCTCTCTCCTCCCCCGGCCCCCCTCTCTCTCCCCCCCGACCCCCCTCTCTCTCCCCCCCCGGCCCCCCTCTCTCTCCCCCCCAGCCCCCCTCTCTCTCCCCCCCGGCACCCCTCTCTCTCCCCCCCGACCCCCCTCTCTCTCCCCCCCGGCCCCCCTCTCTCTCCCCCTCGGCCCCCCTCTCTCTCCCCCCGGCCCCCCTCTCTCTCTCCCCCAGGCCTCCCTCTCTCTCTCCCCCAGGCCTCCCTCTCTCTCTCCCCCCGGCCTCCCTCTCTCTCTCCCCCAGGCCTACCTCTCTCTCCCCCCCAGGCCTCCCTCTCTCTATCCCCACGGCCCCCCTCTCTCCCCCCACGGCCCCCCTCTCTCCCCCCCGGACCCCCTCTCTCTCCCCCCCGGACCCCCTCTCTCTCCCCCCCGGACCCCCTCTCTCTCCCACCCGGCTCCCCTCTCTCTCCCCCCCGGGACCATTCTCTCTCTCCCCCTCGGCCCCCCTCTCTCTCCCCCCGGCCCCCCTCTCTCTCTCCCCCAGGCCTCCCTCTCTCTCTCCCCCAGGCCTCCCTCTCTCTCTCCCCCCGGCCTCCCTCTCTCTCTCCCCCAGGCCTACCTCTCTCTCCCCCCCAGGCCTCCCTCTCTCTATCCCCACGGCCCCCCTCTCTCCCCCCACGGCCCCCCTCTCTCCCCCCCGGACCCCCTCTCTCTCCCCCCCGGACCCCCTCTCTCTCCCCCCCGGACCCCCTCTCTCTCCCCCCGGACCCCCTCTCTCTCCCACCCGGCTCCCCTCTCTATCCCCCCCGGCCCCCCTCTCTCTCCCCACCGGCCCCGCTCTCTCTCCCCCCCGGCCCCCCTCTCTCTCCCCCCCGGCCCCCCTCTCTCTCCCCCCGGCCCCCCTCTCTCTCCCCCCCGGCCCCCCTCTCTCTCCCCCCGGCCCCCCCTCTCTCTCTTCCCCAGGCCTCCCTTTCTCTCTCCCCCAGGCCTCCCTCTCTCTCCCCCCGGCCTACCTCTCTCTCTCCCACCCCGGCCTCCCTCTCTCTCTCCCCCCCCCCCCGGCCTCCCTCTCTCTCCCACCCCGGCCTCCCTCTCTCTCTCCCCCCCCCGGCCTCCCTCTCTCTCTCCCCCCCCCCCGGCCTCCCTCTCTCTCTCCCCCACCGGCCCCCCTCTCTCTCCCCCCCCCGGCCTCCCTCTCTCTCTCCCCCCCCGGCCTCCCTCTCTTTCTCCCCCCCCGGCCTCCCCCTCTCTCTCCTCCCCAGCCCCCCTCTCTCTCCCCCCCCGGCCCCCCTCTCTCTCCCCCCCGGCCCCCCTCTCTCTCCCCCCCGGCCCCCCTCTCTCTCCCCCCGGCCCCCCTCTCTCTCTTCCCCAGGCCTCCCTCTCTCTCTCCCCCAGGCCTCCCTCTCTCTCTCCCCCCCGGCCTCCCTCTCTCTCCCCCAGGCCTCCCTCTCTCTATCCCCCCGGCCTCCCTCTCTCTCTCCCACCCCGGCCTCCCTCTCTCTCTCCCCCCCCGGCCTCCCTCTCTCTCCCACCCCGGCCTCCCTCTCTCTCTCCCCCCCCCGGCCTCCCTCTCTCTCTCCCCCCCCCGGCCTCCCTCTCTCTCTCCCCCACCGGCCTCCCTCTCTCTCTCACCCCCCGGCCTCCCTCTCTCTCTCCCCGCCGGCCTCCCCCTCTCTCTCCCCCCCGGCCCCCCTCTCTCTCCCCCCCCGGCCCCCCTCTCTCTCCCCACCAGCCCCCCTCTCTCTCCCCCCCGGCCCCCCTCTCTCTCCCCCCCGACCCCCCTCTCTCTCCCCCCCCGGCCCCCCTCTCTCTCCCCCCCAGCCCCCCTCTCTCTCCCCCCCGGCAGCCCTCTCTCTCCCCCCCGACCCCCCTCTCTCTCCCCCCCGGCCCCCCTCTCTCTCCCCCTCGGCCCCCCTCTCTCTCCCCCCGGCCCCCCTCTCTCTCTCCCCCAGGCCTCCCTCTCTCTCTCCCCCAGGCCTCCCTCTCTCTCTCCCCCCGGCCTCCCTCTCTCTCTCCCCCAGGCCTACCTCTCTCTCCCCCCCAGGCCTCCCTCTCTCTATCCCCACGGCCCCCCTCTCTCCCCCCACGGCCCCCCTCTCTCCCCCCTGGACCCCCTCTCTCTCCCCCCCGGACCCCCTCTCTCTCCCCCCCGGACCCCCTCTCTCTCCCACCCGGCTCCCCTCTCTCTCCCCCCCGGCCCCATTCTCTCTCTCCCCCCAGGCACCCCTCTCTATCCCCCCCGGCCCCCCTCTCTCTCCCCACCGGCCCCGCTCTCTCTCCCCCCCGGCCCCCCTCTCTCTCCCCCCCGGCTCCCCTCTCTCTCCCCCGGCCCCCCTCTCTCTCCCCCCCGGCCCCCCTCTCTCTCCCCCCGGCCCCCCTCTCTCTCTTCCCCAGGCCTCCCTTTCTCTCTCCCCCAGGCCTCCCTCTCTCTCTCCCCCCGGCCTCCCTCTCTCTCTCCCACCCCGGCCTCCCTCTCTCTCCCCCCCCCCCCCCCGGCCTCTCCCTCTCTCTCCCACCCCGGCCTCCCTCTCTCTCTCCCCCCCCGGCCTCCCTCTCTCTCTCCCCCCCCCGGCCTCCCTCTCTCTCTCCCCCACCGGCCTCCCTCTCTCTCTCACCCCCCGGCCTCCCTCTCTCTCTCCCCCCCTGCCCCCTCTCTCTCCCCCCCGGCCCCCCTCTCTCTCCCCCCCGGCCCCCCTCTCTCTCCCCCCCGGCCTCCCTCTCTCTCTCCCCCCCCGGCCTCCTTCTCTTTCTCCCCCCGGCCTCCCCCTCTCTCTCCCCCCCGGCCCCCCTCTCTCTCCCCCCCCGGCCCCCCTCTCTCTCCCCCCCGGCCCCCCTCTCTCTCTCCCCCCGGCCCCCCTCTCTCTCCCCCCCGGCCCCCCTCTCTCTCCCCCCCGGCCCCCCTCTCTCTCCCCCCGGCCACCCTCTCTCTCCCCCCCGGCCCCCCTCTCTCTCCCCCCCGGCCCCCCTCTCTCTCCCCACGGCCCCCCTCTCTCTCTTCCCCAGGCCTCCCTCTCTCTCCCCCGGCCCCCCTCTCTCTCCCCCCCGGCCCCCCTCTCTCTCCCCCCCGGCCCCCCTCTCTCTCCCCCCCAGCCCCCCTCTCTCTCCCCCCGGCCCCCCCTCTCTCTCCCCCCCGACCCCCCTCTCTCTCCCCCCCGGCCCCCCTCTCTCTCCCCCCCAGCCCCCCTCTCTCTCCCCCCCGGCACCCCTCTCTCTCCCCCCCGACCCCCCTCTCTCTCCCCCCCGGCCCCCTCTCTCTCCCCCTCGGCCCCCCTCTCTCTCCCCCCGGCCCCCCTCTCTCTCTCCCCCAGGCCTCCCTCTCTCTCTCCCCCAGGCCTCCCTCTCTCTCTCCACCCGGCCTCCCTCTCTCTCTCCCCCAGGCCTACCTCTCTCTCCCCCCCGGCCCCCCTCTCTCTCCCCCCCGGCCCCCCTCTCCCCCCGGCCCCCTCTCTCTCCCCCCAGGCCCCCCTCTCTCTCCCCCCCGGCCCCCTCTCTCTCCCCCCCCGGCTCCCCTCTCTCTTCCCCCCGGCCCACCTCTCTCTCCCTCCCGGCCCCCTCTCTCTCCCCCTGGCCCCCCTCTCTCTCCCCCCCGGCCCCCCTCTCTATCTCCCCACCCCGGCCCCCTCTCTCTCCCCCCCGGCCCCCCTCTCTCTCCCCGGCCCCCCTCTCTCTCCCCCCGGCGCCCCTCTCTCTCCCCCCCGGCCCCCCTCTCTCCCCCCCCGGCCCCCCTCTATCTCCCCCCGGCACCCCTCTCTCTCCCCCCCGGCCCCCCTCTTTCTCACGCCCGGCCCCCCCTCTCTCTCCCCCCGGCCCCCCTCTCTCTACCCCCGGCCCCCCTCTCTCTCCCCCCCGGCCCCCCTCTCTCTCCCCCTGGCCTCCCTCTCTCTCTCCCCCAGGCCTCCCTCTCTCTCTCCCCCAGGCCTCCCTTTCTCTCCCCGTGGCCTCCCTCTCTCTCTCCCCAGGCTCTACCTCTCTCTCCCCCCCAGGCCTCCCTCTCTCTATCCCCACGGCCCCACTCTCTCCCCCCACGGCCCCCTCTCTCCCCCTCGGACCCCCTCTCTCTTCCCCCCGGACCCCCTCTCTCTCCCCCCGGACCCCCTCTCTCTCCCACCCGGCCCCCTCTCTCTCCCCCCCGGCCCCATTCTCTCTCTCCCCCCAGGCACCCCTCTCTATCCCCCCCGGCCCCCCTCTCTCTCCCCACCGGCCCCGCTCTCTCTCCCCCCCGGCCCCCCTCTCTCTCCCCCTCGGCCCCCCTCTCTCTCCCCCCCGGCCCCCCTCTCTCTCCCCCCCCGGCCCCCTCTCTCTCCCCCCGGCCCCCCTCTCTCTCTTCCCCAGTCCTCCCTCTCTCTCTCCCCCAAGGCCTCCCTCTCTCTCTCCCCCCGGCCTCCCTCTCTCTCTCCCCCAGGCCTCCTCTCTCTCTCCCCCCGGCCTCCCTCTCTCTCTCCCACCCCGGCCTCCCTCTCTCTCTCCCCCCCCAGCCTCCCTCTCTCTCCCACCCCGGCCTCCCTCTCTCTCTCCCCCCCCCCCGGCCTCCCTCTCTCTCTCCCCACCCGGCCTCCCTCTCTCTCTCCCCCACCGGCCTCCCTCTCTCTCTCACCCCCCGGCCTCCCTCTCTCTCTCCCCCCCCTGCCCCCCTCTCTCTCCCCCCCGGCCCCCCTCTCTCTCCCCCCCGGCCCCCCTCTCTCTCCCCCCGGCCCCCCTCTCTCTCCCCCCCGGCCCCCCTCTCTCTCCCCCCAGGCCCCCCTCTCTCTCCCCCCCGGCCCCCCTCTCTCTCGCCCCCGGCTCCCCTCTCTCTCCCCCCCGGCCCCCCTCTCTCTCCCTCCCGACCCCCTCTCTCTCCCCCCTGGCCCCCCTCTCTCTCCCCCCCGGCCCCCCTCTCTCCTCCCCCCCCGGCCCCCCTCTCTCTCCCCCCCGGCCCCCCTCTCTCTCTCCCCCGGCCCCCCTCTCTCTCCCCCCGGCGCCCCTCTCTCTCCCCCCCGGCCCCCCTCTCTCCCCCCCGGCCCCTCTCTATCTCCCCCCCGGCACCCCTCTCTCTCCCCCCCGGCCCCCCTCTCTCTCACCCCCGGCCCCCCTCTCTCTCCCCCCCGGCCCCCCTCTCTCTACCCCCGGCCCCCCTCTCTCTCCCCCTTGGCCCCCTCTCTCTCCCCCTGGCCTCCCCTCTCTCTCTCCCCCAGGCCTCCCTCTCTCTCTCCCCCAGGCCTCCCTCTCTCTCCCCGCGGTCTCCCTCTCTCTCTCCCCCAGGCCTCCCTCTCTCTCTCCCCCAGGCCTCCCTCTCTCTCCCCGCGGTCTCCCTCTCTCTCTCCCCCAGGCCTCCCTCTCTCTCTCCCCCAGGCCTCCTCTCTCTCTCCCCCCGGCCTCCCTCTCTCTCTCCCACCCCGGCCTCCCTCTCTCTCTCCCACCCCGGCCTCCCTCTCTCTCTCCCCCACAGGCCTCCCTCTCTCTATCCCCACGGCCCCCCTCTCTCCCCCCACGGCCCCCCTCTCTCCCCCCCGGACCCCCTCTCTCTTCCCCCGGACCCCGTCTCTCTCCCCCCCGACCCCCTCTCTCTCCCACCCGGCCCCCCTCTCTCTCCCCCCCGGCCCCATTCTCTCTCCCCCCCGGCCCCCCTCTCTCTCCCCCCCGACCCCCCTCTCTCTCCCCCCCGGCCCCCCTCTCTCTTCCCCTGGCCTCCCTCTCTCTCTCCCCCAGGCCTCCCTCTCTCTCCCCGCGGCCTCCCTCTCTCTCTCCCCCCGGCCTCCCTCTCTCTCTCCCCCAGGCCTCCCTCTCTCTCTCCCCCAGGCCTCCCTCTATCTCTCCCCACGGCCCCCTCTCTCCCCCCACGGCCCCCCTCTCTCCCCCCGGACCCCCTTTCTCTCCCCCCCGGACCCCCTCTCTCTCCCGCCCGGACCCCCTCTCTCTCCCCCCCGGCCCCCCTCTCTCTCCCCCCCGGCCCCCCTCTCTCTCCCCCCGGCCCCCCTCTCTCTCCCCCCGGCCCCCCTCTCTCTCCCCCCCGGCACCCCTATCTCTCCCCCCGGCCCCCCTCTCTCTCCCCCCGGCCCCCCTCTCTCTCCCCCTCGGCCCCCCTCTCTCTCCCCCCGGCCCCCCTCTCTCTCTCCCCCAGGCCTCCCTCTCTCTCTCCCCAGGCCTCCCTCTCTCTCTCCCCCCGGCCTCCCTCTCTCTCTCCCCCAGGCTCTACCTCTCTCTCCCCCCCAGGCCTCCCTCTCTCTATCCCCACTGCCCCCCTCTCTCCCCCCACGGCCCCCCTCTCTCCCCCCCGGACCCCCTCTCTCTTCCCCCCGGACCCCCTCTCTCTCCCCCCGGACCCCCTCTCTCTCCCACCCGGCCCCCTCTCTCTCCCCCCCGGCCCCATTCTCTCTCTCCCCCCAGGCACCCCTCTCTATCCCCCCCGGCCCCCCTCTCTCTCCCCACCGGCCCCGCTCTCTCTCCCCCCCCGGCCCCCTCTCTCTCCCCCCCCGGCCCCCCTCTCTCTCCCCCCGGCCCCCCTCTCTCTCCCCCCCGGCCCCCTCTCTCTCCCCCCGGCCCCCCTCTCTCTCTTCCCCAGGCCTCCCTCTCTCTCTTCCCCAGGCCTCCCTCTCTCTCTCCCCCCCGGCCTCCCTCTCTCTCTCCCCCAGGCCTCCCTCTCTCTCCCCCCGGCCTCCCTCTCTCTCTCCCACCCCGGCCTCCCTCTCTCTCTCCCCCCCCGGCCTCCCTCTCTCTCCCACCCCAGCCTCCCTCTCTCTCTCCCCCCCCGGCCTCCCTCTCTCTCTCCCCACCCGGCCTCCCTCTCTCTCTCCCCCACCGGCCTCCCTCTCTCTCTCACCCCCCGGCCTCCCTCTCTCTCTCCCCCCCCTGCCCCCCTCTCTCTCCCCCCCGGCCCCCCTCTCTCCCCCCCGGCCCCCCTCTCTCTCCCCCCCGGCCCCCCTCTCTCTCCCCCCCGGCCCCCCTCTCTCTCCCCCCAGGCCCCCCTCTCTCTCCCCCCCGGCCCCCTCTCTCTCCCCCCCCGGCTCCCCTCTCTCTTCCCCCCGGCCCACCTCTCTCTCCCTCCCGGCCCCCCTCTCTCTCCCCCTGGCCCCCCTCTCTCTCCCCCCCGGCCCCCCTCTCTATCTCCCCACCCCGGCCCCCCTCTCTCTCCCTCCCGGCCCCCCTCTCTCTCTCCCCCGGCCCCCCTCTCTCTCCCCCCCGGCGCCCCTCTCTCTCCGCCCCGGCCCCCCTCTCTCTCCCCCCCTGCCCCTCGGCACCCTCTCTCTCCCCCCCGGCCCCCTCTCTCTCACCCCCGGTCCCCCTCTCTCTCCCCCCCGGCCCCCCTCTCTCTACCCCCGGCCCCCTCTCTCTCCCCCCGGCCCCCCTCTCTCTCCCCCTGGCCTCCCTCTCTCTCTCCCCCAGGCCTCCCTCTCTCTCTCCCCCAGGCCTCCCTCTCTCTCCCCGTGGCCTCCCTCTCTCTCTCCCCCAGGCTCTACCTCTCTCTCCCCCCCAGGCCTCCCTCTCTCTATCCCCACGGCCCCCCTCTCTCCCCCCACGGCCCCCCTCTCTCCCCCTCGGACCCCCTCTCTCTTCCCCCCGGACCCCCTCTCTCCCCCCCGGACCCCCTCTCTCTCCCACCCGGCCCCCCTCTCTCTCCCCCCCGGCCCCATTCTCTCTCTCCCCCAGGCACCCCTCTCTATCCCCCCCGGCCCCCCTCTCTCTCCCCACCGGCCCCGCTCTCTCTCGCCCCCGGCCCCCCTCTCTCTCCCCCTCGGCCCCCCTCTCTCTCCCCCCCCGGCCCCCCTCTCTCTCCCCCCCGGCCCCCTCTCTCTCCCCCCGGCCCCCCTCTCTCTCTTCCCCAGGCCTCCCTCTCTCTCTCCCCCAGGCCTCCCTCTCTCTCTCCCCCCGGCCTCCCTCTCTCTCTCCCCCAGGCCTCCCTCTCTCTCTCCCCCCGGCCTCCTCTCTCTCTCCCACCCCGGCCTCCCTCTCTCTCTCCCCCCCAGCCTCCCTCTCTCTCCCACCCCGGCCTCCCTCTCTCTCTCCCCCCCCCGGCCTCCCTCTCTCTCTCCCCACCCGGCCTCCCTCTCTCTCTCCCCCACCGGCCTCCCTCTCTCTCTCTACCCCCCGGCCTCCCTCTCTCTCTCCCCCCCCTGCCCCCCTCTCTCTCCCCCCGGCCCCCTCTCTCTCCCCCCCGGCCCCCTCTCTCTCCCCCCCCGGCCCCCCTCTCTCTCCCCCCCGGCCCCCCTCTCTCTCCCCCCAGGCCCCCCTCTCTCTCCCCCCCGGCCCCCCTCTCTCTCCCCCCCGGCTCCCCTCTCTCTCCCCCCCGGCCCCCCTCTCTCTCCCTCCCGGCCCCCCTCTCTCTCCCCCTGGCCCCCCTCTCTCTCCCCCCGGCCCCCCTCTCTCTCCGGCCCCCCTCTCTATCCCCCCCGGCCCCCCTCTCTCTCCCCACCGGCCCCGCTCTCTCTCCCCCCCGGCCCCCCTCTCTCTCCCCCTCGGCCCCCCTCTCTCCCCCCCGGCCCCCCTCTATCTCCCCCCGGCACCCCTCTCTCTCCCCCCCGGCCCCCCTCTCTCTCACCCCCGGCCCCCCTCTCTCTCCCCCCCGGCCCCCTCTCTCTACCCCGGCCCCCCTCTCTCTCCCCCCCCGGGCCCCCTCTCTCTCCCCCTGGCCTCCCTCTCTCTCTCCCCCAGGCCTCCCTCTCTCTCTCCCCCAGGCCTCCCTCTCTCTCCCCGCGGTCTCCCTCTCTCTCTCCCCCAGGCCTCCCTCTCTCTCTCCCCCAGGCCTCCCTCTCTCTCTCCCAACGGCCCCCTCTCTCCCCCCACGGCCCCCCTCTCTCCCCTCGGACCCCCTTTCTCTCCCCCCGGACCCCCTCTCTCTCCCCCCCGGACCCCCTCTCTCTCCCCCCGGCCCCCCTCTCTCTACCCCCGGCCCCCCTCTCTCTCCCCCCCGGCCCCCTCTCTCTCCCCCTGGCCTCCCTCTCTCTCTCCCCCAGGCCTCCCTCTCTCTCTCCCCCAGGCCTCCCTCTCTCTCCCCGTGGCCTCCCTCTCTCTCTCCCCCAGGCTCTACCTCTCTCTCCCCCCCAGGCCTCCCTCTCTCTCTATCCCCACGGCCCCCCTCTCTCCCCCCACGGCCCCCCTCTCTCCCCCTCGGACCCCCTCTCTCTTCCCCCGGACCCCCTCTCTCTCCCCCCCGGACCCCCTCTCTCTCCCACCCGGCCCCCCTCTCTCTCCCCCCCGGCCCCATTCTCTCTCTCCCCCCAGGCACCCCTCTCTATCCCCCCGGCCCCCCTCTCTCTCCCCACCGGCCCCGCTCTCTCTCCCCCCCGGCCCCCCTCTCTCTCCCCTCGGCCCCCCTCTCTCTCCCCCCCGGCCCCCCTCTCTCTCCCCCCCGGCCCCCTCTCTCTCCCCCCGGCACCCCTCTCTCTCTTCCCCAGGCCTCCCTCTCTCTCTCCCCCAGGCCTCCCTCTCTCTCTCCCCCCGGCCTCCCTCTCTCTCTCCCCCAGGCCTCCCTCTCTCTCTCCCCCCGGCCTCCCTCTCTCTCTCCCACCCCGGCCTCCCTCTCTCTCTCCCCCCCCAGCCTCCCTCTCTCTCCCACCCCGGCCTCCCTCTCTCTCTCCCCCCCCCGGCCTCCCTCTCTCTCTCCCCACCCGGCCTCCCTCTCTCTCTCCCCCACCGGCCTCCCTCTCTCTCTCACCCCCCGGCCTCCCTCTCTCTCTCCCCCCCCTGCCCCCCTCTCTCTCCCCCCCGGCCCCCCTCTCTCTCCCCCCCGGCCCCCCTCTCTCCCCCCCGGCCCCCTCTCTCTCCCCCCCGGCCCCCCTCTCTCTCCCCCCCGGCTCCCTCTCTCTCTCTCCCCCGGCCCCCCTCTCTCTCCCAACGGCCCCCCTCTCTCCCCCCACGGCCCCCCTCTCTCCCCTCGGACCCCCTTTCTCTCCCCCCCGGACCCCCTCTCTCTCCCCCCCGGACCCCCTCTCTCTCCCCGCCGGCCCCCCTCTCTCTCCCCCCCGGCCCTCCTCTCTCTCCCCCTGCCCCCCTCTCTCTCCCCCCCGGCCCCCCTCTCTATCTCCCCACCCCGGCCCCCCTCTCTCTCCCCCCCGGCCCCCCTCTCTCTCTCCCCCGGCCCCCCTCTCTCTCCCCCCCGGCGCCCCTCTCTCTCCCCCCCCGGCCCCCCTCTCTCCCCCCCGGCCCCCCTCTATCTCCCCCCCCGGCACCCCTCTCTCTCCCCCCCCGGCTCCCCTCTCTCTCCCCCTGGCCCCCCTCTCTCTCCCCCCCGGCCCCCCTCTCTATCTCCCCACCCCGGCCCCCCTCTCTCTCCCCCCCGGCCCCCCTCTCTCTCTCCCCCGGCCCCCCTCTCTCTCCCCCCGGCGCCCCTCTCTCTCCCCCCCGGCCCCCCTCTCTCCCCCCCGGCCCCCCTCTATCTCCCCCCCGGCACCCTCTCTCTCCCCCCCGGCCCCCCTCTCTCTCACCCCCGGCCCCCCTCTCTCTCCCCCCGGCCCCCCTCTCTCTACCCCCGGCCCCCCTCTCTCTCCCCCCCGGCCCCCCTCTCTCTCCCCCTGGCCTCCCTCTCTCTCTCCCCAGGCCTCCCTCTCTCTCTCCCCCAGGCCTCCCTCTCTCTCCCCGTGGCCTCCCTCTCTCTCTCCCCCAGGCTCTACCTCTCTCTCCCCCCAGGCCTCCCTCTCTCTATCCCCACGGCCCCCCTCTCTCCCCCCACGGCCCCCTCTCTCCCCCTCGGACCCCCTCTCTCTTCCCCCCGGACCCCCTCTCTCTCCCCCCCGGACCCCCTCTCTCTCCCACCCGGCCCCCCTCTCTCTCCCCCCCGGCCCCATTCTCTCTCTCCCCCCAGGCACCCCTCTCTATCCCCCCGGCCCCCCTCTCTCTCCCCACCGGCCCCGCTCTCTCTCCCCCCCGGCCCCCCTCTCTCTCCCCCTCGGCCCCCCTCTCTCTCCCCCCCCGGCCCCCCTCTCTCTCCCCCCCGGCCCCCTCTCTCTCCCCCCGGCACCCCTCTCTCTCTTCCCCAGGCCTCCCTCTCTCTCTCCCCCAGGCCTCCCTCTCTCTCTCCCCCCGGCCTCCCTCTCTCTCTCCCCCTGGCCTCCCTCTCTCTCTCCCCCGGCCTCCCTCTCTCTCTCCCACCCCGGCCTCCCTCTCTCTCTCCCCCCCCCAGCCTCCCTCTCTCTCCCACCCCGGCCTCCCTCTCTCTCTCCCCCCCCCGGCCTCCCTCTCTCTCTCCCCACCCGGCCTCCCTCTCTCTCTCCCCCACCGGCCTCCCTCTCTCTCTCACCCCCCGGCCTCCCTCTCTCTCTCCCCCCCCTGCCCCCTCTCTCTCCCCCCCGGCCCCCCTCTCTCTCCCCCCCCGGCCCCCCTCTCTCTCCCCCCCGGCCCCCCTCTCTCTCCCCCCAGGCCCCCCTCTCTCTCCCCCCCGGCCCCCTCTCTCTCCCCCCCGGCTCCCCTCTCTCTCCCCCCGGCCCCCCTCTCTCTCCCCCCCGGCCCCCCTCTCTCTCCCCCCGGCCCCCCTCTCTCTCCCCCCCGGCCCCCCTCTCTCTCCCCCCCGGCTCCCCTCTCTCTCTCCCCCGGCCCCCCTCTCTCTCCCAACGGCCCCCCTCTCTCCCCCACGGCCCCCCTCTCTCCCCTCGGACCCCCTTTCTCTCCCCCCCGGACCCCCTCTCTCTCCCCCCCGGACCCCTCTCTCTCCCCCCCGGCCCCCCTCTCTCTCCCCCCGGCCCCCCTCTCTCTCCCCCTGGCCCCCCTCTCTCTCCCCCCCGGCCCCCCTCTCTATCTCCCCACCCCGGCCCCCCTCTCTCTCCCCCCCGGCCCCCCTCTCTCTCTCCCCCGGCCCCCCTCTCTCTCCCCCCGGCGCCCCTCTCTCTCCCCCCGGCCCCCCTCTCTCCCCCCCCGGCCCCCCTCTATCTCCCCCCCGGCACCCCTCTCTCTCCCCCCCCGGCTCCCCTCTCTCTCCCCTGGCCCCCCTCTCTCTCCCCCCCGGCCCCCCTCTCTATCTCCCCACCCCGGCCCCCCTCTCTCTCCCCCCCGGCCCCCCTCTCTCTCTCCCCCGGCCCCCCTCTCTCTCCCCCCCGGCGCCCCTCTCTCTCCCCCCGGCCCCCCTCTCTCCCCCCCCGGCCCCCCTCTATCTCCCCCCCGGCACCCCTCTCTCTCCCCCCCGGCCCCCCTCTCTCTCACCCCCGGCCCCCCTCTCTCTCCCCCCCGGCCCCCCTCTCTCTACCCCCGGCCCCCCTCTCTCTCCCCCTGGCCTCCCTTTCTCTCTCCCCCAGGCCTCCCTCTCTCTCTCCCCCAGGCCTCCCTCTCTCTCCCCGTGGCCTCCCTCTCTCTCTCCCCCAGGCTCTACCTCTCTCTCCCCCCCAGGCCTCCCTCTCTCTATCCCCACGGCCCCCCTCTCTCCCCTCGGACCCCCTTTCTCTCCCCCCCGGACCCCCTCTCTCTCCCCCCCGGACCCCCTCTCTCTCCCCCCCGGCCCCCCTCTCTCTCCCCCCCGGCCCCCCTCTCTCTCCCCCTGGCCCCCCTCTCTCTCCCCCCCGGCCCCCCTCTCTATCTCCCCACCCCGGCCCCCCTCTCTCTCCCCCCCGGCCCCCCTCTCTCTCTCCCCCGGCCCCCCTCTCTCTCCCCCCCGGCGCCCCTCTCTCTCCCCCCCGGCCCCCCTCTCTCCCCCCCCGGCCCCCCTCTATCTCCCTCCCGGCACCCCTCTCTCTCCCCCCCGGCTCCCCTCTCTCTCCCCCTGGCCCCCCTCTCTCTCCCCCCCGGCCCCCCTCTCTATCTCCCCACCCCGGCCCCCCTCTCTCTCCCCCCCGGCCCCCCTCTCTCTCTCCCCCGGCCCCCCTCTCTCTCCCCCCCGGCGCCCCTCTCTCTCCCCCCCGGCCCCCCTCTCTCCCCCCCCGGCCCCCCTCTATCTCCCCCCCGGCACCCCTCTCTCTCCCCCCCGGCCCCCTCTCTCTCACCCCCGGCCCCCCCTCTCTCTCCCCCCCGGCCCCCCTCTCTCTACCCCCGGCCCCCCTCTCTCTCCCCCTGGCCTCCCTTTCTCTCTCCCCCAGGCCTCCCTCTCTCTCTCCCCCAGGCCTCCCTCTCTCTCCCCGTGGCCTCCCTCTCTCTCTCCCCCAGGCTCTACCTCTCTCTCCCCCCCAGGCCTCCCTCTCTCTATCCCCACGGCCCCCCTCTCTCCCCCCACGGCCCCCCTCTCTCCCCCTCGGACCCCCTCTCTCTTCCCCCCGGACCCCCTCTCTCTCCCCCCCGGACCCCCTCTCTCTCCCACCCGGCCCCCCTCTCTCTCCCCCCCGGCCCCATTCTCTCTCTCCCCCCAGGCACCCCTCTCTATCCCCCCCGGCCCCCTCTCTCTCCCCACCGGCCCCGCTCTCCTCTCCCCCCCGGCCCCCCTCTCTCTCCCCCTCGGCCCCCCTCTCTCTCCCCCCCGGCCCCCCTCTCTCTCCCCCCCGGCCCCCTCTCTCTCCCCCCGGCACCCCTCTCTCTCTTCCCCAGGCCTCCCTCTCTCTCTCCCCCAGGCCTCCCTCTCTCTCTCCCCCCGGCCTCCCTCTCTCTCCCCCAGGCCTCCCTCTCTCTCTCCCCCCGGCCTCCCTCTCTCTCTCCCACCCCGGCCTCCCTCTCTCTCTCCCCCCCCAGCCTCCCTCTCTCTCCCACCCGGCCTCCCTCTCTCTCTCCCCCCCCCGGCCTCCCTCTCTCTCTCCCCACCCGGCCTCCCTCTCTCTCTCCCCCACCGGCCTCCCTCTCTCTCTCACCCCCCGGCCTCCCTCTCTCTCTCCCCCCCCTGCCCCCCTCTCTCTCCCCCCCGGCCCCCCTCTCTCTCCCCCCCGGCCCCCCTCTCTCTCCCCCCCGGCCCCCCTCTCTCTCCCCCCAGGCCCCCCTCTCTCTCCCCCCCGGCCCCCCTCTCTCTCCCCCCCGGCTCCCCTCTCTCTCCCCCCCCGGCCCCCCTCTCTCTCCCTCCCGGCCCCCCTCTCTCTCCCCCCTGGCCCCCCTCTCTCTCCCCCCCGGCCCCCCCTCTCTCTCCCCCCCCCGGCCCCCCTCTCTCTCCCCCCCGGCCCCCTCTCTCTCTCCCCCGGCCCCCCTCTCTCTCCCCCCCGGCGCCCCTCTCTCTCCCCCCCCGGCCCCCCTCTCTCCTCCCCCGGCCCCCCTCTATCTCCCCCCCGGCACCCCTCTCTCTCCCCCCCGGCCCCCCTCTCTCTCACCCCCGGCCCCCCTCTCTCTCCCCCCCGGCCCACCTCTCTCTACCCCCGGCCCCCCTCTCTCTCCCCCCGGGCCCCCTCTCTCTCCCCCTGGCCTCCCTCTCTCTCTCCCCCAGGCCTCCCTCTCTCTCTCCCCCCAGGCCTCCCTCTCTCTCCCCGCGGTCTCCCTCTCTCTCTCCCCCCCGGCATCCCTCTCTCTCTCCCCCAGGCCTCCCTCTCTCTCTCCCCCAGGCCTCCCTCTCTCTCCCCACGGCCCCCCTCTCTCCCCCCACGGCCCCCCTCTCTCCCCCCGGACCCCCTTTCTCTCCCCCCCGGACCCCCTCTCTCTCCCCCCCGGACCCCCTCTCTCTCCCCCCCGGCCCCCCTCTCTCTCCCCCCCGGCCCCCCTCTCTCTCCCCCCCGGCCCCCCTCTCTCTCCCCCCCGGCCCCCCTCTCTCTTCCCCCCGGCAACCCTCTCTCTCCCCCCCGGCCCCCCTCTCTCTCCCTCCCGGCCCCCCTCTCTCTCCCCCTCGGCCCCCCTCTCTCTCCCCCCGGCCCCCCTCTCTCTCTCCCCCAGGCCTCCCTCTCTCTCTCCCCCAGGCCTCCCTCTCTCTCTCCCCCCGGCCTCTCTCTCTCTCTCCCCCAGGCCTACCTCTCTCTCCCCCCCGGCCCCCCTCTCTCTCCCCCCCCCGGCCCCCCTCTCTCTCCCCCCCAGCCCCCCTCTCTTTCCCCCCCGGCCCCCCTCTCTCTCCCACCCCGGCACCCCTCTCTCTCCCCCCCGGCCCCCCTCTCTCTCCCCCCCGGCCCCCCTCTCTCCCCCCGGCCCCCCTCTCTCTCCCCCCCGGCCCCCCTCTCTCTCCCCCCGGCCCCCCTCTCTCTCTTCCCCAGGCCTCCCTCTCTCTCTCCCCCAGGCCTCCCTCTCTCTCTCCCCCCGGCCTCCCTCTCTCTCTCCCCCAGGCCTCCCTCTCTCTCTCCCCCCGGCCTCCCTCTCTCTCTCCCACCCCGGCCTCCCTCTCGCTCTCCCCCCCGGCCTCCCTCTCTCTCCCACCCCGGCCTCCCTCTCTCCCCCCCCCCCGGCCTCCCTCTCTCTCCCCCCCCCGGCCTCCCTCTCTCTCTCCCCCCCCGGCCTCCCTCTCTCTCTCCCCCAGGCCTCCCTCTCTCTCTCCCCCCGGCCTCCCTCTCTCTCTCCCCCAGGCCTCCCTCTCTCTCTCCCCCCGGCCTCCCTCTCTCTCTCCCACCCCGGCCTCCCTCTCGCTCTCCGCCCCCGGCCTCCCTCTCTCTCCCACCCCGGCCTCCCTCTCTCTCTCCCCCCCCCGGCCTCCCTCTCTCTCGCCCCCCCGGCCTCCCTCTCTCTCTCCCCCAACGGCCTCCCTCTCTCTCTCACCCCCCGGCCTCCCTCTCTCTCTCCCCCCCCTGCCCCCCTCTCCCTCCCCCCCGGCCCCCCTCTCTCTCCCCCCCGGCCCCCCTCTCTCTCCCCCCCCGGCCTCCCTCTCTCTCTCCCCCCCCGGCCTCCCTCTTTTTCTCCCCCCCGGCCTCCCCCTCTCTCTCCCCCCCGGCCCCCCTCTCTCTCCCCCCCCGGCCGCCCTCTCTCTCCCCCCCGGCCCCCCTCTCTCTCCCCCCCGGCCCCCCTCTCTCTCCCCCCCGGCCCCCCTCTCTCTCCCCCCCCGGCCCCCCTCTCTCTCCCCCCCGGCTCCCCTCTCTCTCTCCCCCGGTCCCCCTCTCTCTCCCTCCCGGCCCCCCTCTCTCTCCCCCCTGGCCCCCCTCTCTCTCCCCCCCGGCCCCCCTCTCTCTCCCCCCGCGGCCCCCCTCTCTCTCCCCCCCGGCCCCCCTCTCTCTCCCCCCCGGCCCCCCTCTCTCTCCCCCCCGGCGCCCCTCTCTCTCCCCCCCGGCCCCCCTCTCTCCCCCCCCGGCACCCCTCTATCTCGCCCCCGGCACCCCTCTCTCTCACCCCCGCCCCCCCTCTCTCTCACCCCCGGCCCCCCTCTCTCTCCCCCCCGGCCCCCCTCTATCTCCCCCCCGGCCCCCCTCTCTCTCCCCCCCGGCCCCCCTCTCTCTCCCCCCCGGCCCCCCTCTCTCTCCCCCCCGGCCCCCCTCTCTCTTCCCCTGGCCTCCCTCTCTCTCTCCCCCAGGCCTCCCTCTCTCACTCCCCCAGGCCTCCCTCTCTCTCCCCGCGGCCTCCCTCTCTCTCTCCCCCCGGCCTCCCTCTCTCACTCCCCCAGGCCTCCCTCTCTCTCTCCCCCAGGCCTCCCTCTATCTCTCCCCACGGCCCCCCTCTCTCCCCCCACGGCCCCCCTCTCTCCCCCCGGACCCCCTTTCTCTCCCCCCCGGACCCCCTCTCTCTCCCGCCCGGACCCCCTCTCTCTCCCCCCCGGCCCCCCTCTCTCTCCCCCCCGGCCCCCCTCTCTCTCCCCCCCGGCCCCCCTCTCTCTCCCCCCCGGCCCCCCTCTCTCTCCCCCCCGGCACCCCTAGCTCTCCCCCCCGGCCCCCCTCTCTCTCCCCCCCGGCCCCCCTCTCTCTCCCCCTCGGCCCCCCTCTCTCTCCCCCCGGCCCCCCTCTCTCTCTCCCCCAGGCCTCCCTCTCTCTCTCCCCCAGGCCTCCCTCTCTTTCTCCCCCCGGCCTCCCTCTCTCTCTCCCCCAGGCTCTACCTCTCTCTCCCCCCCAAGCCTCCCTCTCTCTATCCCCACGGCCCCCCTCTCTCCCCCCACGGCCCCCCTCTCTCCCCCCCGGACCCCCTCTCTCTTCCCCCCGGACCCCCTCTCTCTCCCCCCCGGACCCCCTCTCTCTCCCACCCGGCCCCCCTCTCTCTCCCCCCCGGCCCCATTCTCTCTCTCCCCCCAGGCACCCCTCTCTATCCCCCCCGGCCCCCCTCTCTCTCCCCACCGGCCCCGCTCTCTCTCCCCCCCGGCCCCCGTCTCTCTCCCCCCCGGCCCCCCTCTCTCTCCCCCCCGGCCCCCCTCTCTCTCCCCCCCGGCCCCCTCTCTCTCCCCCCGGCCCCCCTCTCTCTCTTCCCCAGGCCTCCCTCTCTCTCTCCCCCAGGCCTCCCTCTCTCTCTCCCCCCGGCCTCCCTCTCTCTCTCCCCCAGGCCTCCCTCTCTCTCTACCCCCGGCCTCCCTCTCTCTCTCCCACCCCGGCCTCCCTCTCTCTCTCCCCCCCCGGCCTCCCTCTCTCTCCCACCCCGGCCTCCCTCTCTCTCTCCCCCCCCCGGCCTCCATCTCTCTCTCCCCACCCGGCCTCCCTCTCTCTCTCCCCCACCGGCCTCCCTCTCTCTCTCACCCCCCGGCCTCCCTCTCTCTCTCCCCCCCCTGCCCCCCTCTCTCTCCCCCCCGGCCCCCCTCTCTCTCCCCCCCGGCCCCCCTCTCTCTCCCCCCCGGCCCCCCTCTCTCTCCCCCCCGGCCCCCCTCTCTCTCCCCCCAGGCCCCCCTCTCTCTCCCCCCGGCCCCCCTCTCTCTCCCCCCCGGCTCCCCTCTCTCTCCCCCCCGGCCCCCCTCTCTCTCCCTCCCGGCCCCCCTCTCTCTCCCCCCTGGCCCCCCTCTCTCTCCCCCCCGGCCCCCCTCTCTCTCCCCCCCCCGGCCCCCCTCTCTCTCCCCCCCGGCCCCCCTCTCTCTCTCCCCGCGGCCTCACTCTCTCTCCCCCCCGGCCCCCCTCTCTCCCCCCCCGGCCCCCCTCTATCTCCCCCCCGGCACCCCTCTCTCTCCCCCCCGGCCCCCCTCTCTCTCACCCCCGGCCCCCCTCTCTCTCCCCCCCCCGGCCCCCCTCTCTCTACCCCCGGCCCCCCTCTCTCTCCCCCCGGCCCCCCTCTCCCTCCCCCTGGCCTCCCTCTCTCTCTCCCCCAGGCCTCCCTCTCTCTCTCCCCCAGGCCTCCCTCTCTCTCCCCGCGGCCTCACTCTCTCTCTCCCCCAGGCTCTACCTCTCTCTCCCCCCCAGGCCTCCCTCTCTCTATCCCCACGGCCCCCCTCTCTCCCCCCACGGCCCCCCTCTCTCCCCCCCGGACCCCCTCTCTCTTCCCCCCGGACCCCCTCTCTCTCCCCCCGGACCCCCTCTCTCTCCCACCCGGCCCCCCTCTCTCTCCCCCCCGGCCCCATTCTCTCTCTCCCCCCAGGCACCCCCTCTCTATCCCCCCCGGCCCCCCTCTCTCTCCCCACCGGCCCCCGCTCTCTCTCCCCCCCGGCCCCCCTCTCTCTCCCCCCCGGCCCCCCTCTCTCTCCCCCCCCGGCCCCCCTCTCTCTCCCCCCCGGCCCCCTCTCTCTCCCCCCGGCCCCCTCTCTCTCTTCCCCCAGGCCTCCCTCTCTCTCTCCCCCAGGCCTCCCTCTCTCTCTCCCCCCCGCCTCCCTCTCTCTCCCCCCGGCCTCCCTCTCTCTCTCTCCCACCCGGCCTCCCTCTCTCTCTCCCTCCCCGGCCTCCTTCTCTCTCCCACCCCGGCCTCCCTCTCTCTCTCCCCCCCCGGCCTCCCTCTCTCTCTCCCCCACCCGGCCTCCCTCTCTCTCTCCCCCACCGGCCTCCCTCTCTCTCTCACCCCCCGGCCTCCCTCTCTCTCTCCCCCCCCTGCCCCCCTCTCTCTCCCCCCCGGCCCCCCTCTCTCTCCCCCCCGGCCCCCCTCTCTCTCCCCCCCGGCCCCCCTCTCTCTCCCCCCCGGCCCACTCTCTCTCCCCCCAGGCCCCCCTCTCTCTCCCCCCCGGCCCCCCTCTCTCTCCCCCCCGGCTCCCCTCTCTCTCCCCCCAGGCCCCCCTCTCTCTCCCTCCCGGCCCCCCTCTCTCTACCCCCTGGCCCCCCTCTCTCTCCCCCCCGGCCCCCCTCTCTCTCCCCCCCCCGGCCCCCCTCTCTCTCCCCCCGGCCCCCTCTCTCTCTCCCCCCGGCCCCCCTCTCTCTCCCCCCCGACGCCCCTCTCTCTCCCCCCCGGCCCCCCTCTCTCCCCCCCCGGCCCCCCTCTATCTCCCCCCCGGCACCCCTCTCTCTCCCCCCCGGCCCCCCTCTCTCTCACCCCCGGCCCCCCTCTCTCTCCCCCCCGGCCCCCTCTCTCTACCCCCGGCCCCCCTCTCTCTCCCCCCCGGGCCCCCTCTCTCTCCCCTGGCCTCCCTCTCTCTCTCCCCCAGGCCTCCCTCTCTCTCTCCCCCAGGCCTCCCCTCTCTCTCCCCGCGGCCTCCCTCTCTCTCTCCCCCAGGCCTCCCTCTCTCTCTCCCCCAGGCCTCCCTCTCTCTCTCCCAACGGCCCCCCTCTCTCCCCCCACGGCCCCCCTCTCTCCCCCCGGACCCCCTTTCTCTCCCCCCGGACCCCCTCTCTCTCCCCCCCGGACCCCCTCTCTCTCCCCCCCGGCACCCCTCTCTCTCCCCCCGGCCCCCCTCTCTCTCCCCCCCGGCCCCCCTCTCTCTCCCCTCAGCCCCCCTCTCTCTCCCCCCGGCCCCCCTCTCTCTCTCCCCCAGGCCTCCCTCTCTCTCTCCCCCCGGCCTCCCTCTCTCTCTCCCACCCCGGCCTCCCTCTCTCTCTCCCCCCCCGGCCTCCCTCTCTCTCCCACCCCGTCCTCCCTCTCTCTCTCCCCCCCCCCGGCCTCCCTCTCTCTCTCCCCCCCCGGCCTCCCTCTCTCTCTCCCCACGGCCCCCCTCTCTCCCCCCACGGCCCCCCTCTCTCCCCCGGACTCCCTTTCTCTCCCCCCCGGACCCCCTCTCTCTCCCCCCCGGACCCCCTCTCTCTCCCCCCCGGCCCCCCTCTCTCTCCCCCCCGGCCCCCCTCTCTCTCCCCCCCGGCCCCCCTCTCTCCCCCCCGGCCCCCCTCTCTCTCCCCCCCGGCCCCCCTCTCTCTCCCCCCGGCCCCCCTCTCTCTCTTCCCCAGGCCTCCCTCTCTCTCTCCCCCAGGCCTCCCTCTCTCTCTCCCCCCGGCCTCCCTCTCTCTCTCCCCCAGGCCTCCCTCTCTCTCTCCCCCGGCCTCCCTCTCTCTCTCCCACCCAGGCCTCCCTCTCGCTCTCCCCCCCCGGCCTCCCTCTCTCTCCCACCCCGGCCTCCCTCTCTCTCTCCACCCCCCGGCCTCCCTCTCTCTCCCCCCCCGGCCTCCCTCTCTCTCTCCCCCCCCGGCCTACCTCTCTCTCTCCCCCAGGCCTCCCTCTCTCTCTCCCCCAGGCCTCCCTCTCTCTCTCCCCCCGGCCTCCCTCTCTCTCTCCCACCCCGGCCTCCCTCTCGCTCTCCCCCCCCGGCCTCCTCTCTCTCCCACCCCGGCCTCCCTCTCTCTCTCCCCCCCCGGCCTCCGGCCTCCCTCTCTCTCGCCCCCCCCGGCCTCCCTCTCTCTCTCCCCCAACGGCCTCCCTCTCTCTCTCACCCCCCGGCCTCCCTCTCTCTCTCCCCCCCCTGCCCCCCTCTCTCTCCCCCCCGGCCCCCCTCTCTCTCCCCCCCGGCCCCCCTCTCTCTCCCCCCCCGGCCTCCCTCTCTCTCTCTCCCCCCGGCCTCCCTCTTTTTCTCCCCCCCGGCCTCCCCCTCTCTCTCCCCCCCGGCCCCCCTCTCTCTCCCCCCCCGGCCACCCTCTCTCTCCCCCCCGGCCCCCCTCTCTCTCCCCCCCGGCCCCCCTCTCTCTCCCCCCCGGCCCCCCTCTCTCTCCCCCCCGGCCCCCCTCTCTCTCCCCCCCGGCTCCCCTCTCTCTCCCCCCTGGCCCCCCTCTCTCTCCCTCCCGGCCCCCCTCTCTCCCCCCTGGCCCCCCTCTCTCTCCCCCCCGGCCCCCCTCTCTCTCCCCCCGCGGCCCCCCTCTCTCTCCCCCCCGGCCCCCCTCTCTCTCCCCCCCGGCCCCCCTCTCTCTCCCCCCCGGCGCCCCTCTCTCTCCCCCCCGGCCCCCCTCTCTTCCCCCCCGGCACCCCTCTATCTCCCCCCCGGCACCCCTCTCTCTCACCCCCGGCCCCCCTCTCTCTCACCCCCGGCCCCCCTCTCTCTCCCCCCCGGCCCCCCTCTCTCTCCCCCCCGGCCCCCCTCTCTCTCCCCCCCGGCCCCCCTCTCTCTCCCCCCGGCCCCCCTCTCTCTCCCCCCCGGCCCCCCTCTCTCTTCCCCTGGCCTCCCTCTCTCTCTCCCCCAGGCCTCCCTCTCTCTCTCCCCCAGGCCTCCCTCTCTCCCCCCGCGGCCTCCCTCTCTCTCTCCCCCCGGCCTCCCTCTCTCTCTCCCCCATGCCTCCCTCTCTCTCTCCCCCAGGCCTCCCTCTATCTCTCCCCACGGCCCCCCTCTCTCCCCCCACGGCCCCCCTCTCTCCCCCCGGACCCCCTTTCTCTCCCCCCCGGACCCCCTCTCTCTCCCGCCCGGACCCCCTCTCTCTCCCCCCCGGCCCCCCTCTCTCTCCCCCCCGGCCCCCCTCTCTCTCCCCCCCGGCCCCCCTCTCTCTCCCCCCCGGCCCCCCTCTCTCTCCCCCCCGGCACCCCTATCTCTCCCCCCCGGCCCCCCTCTCTCTCCCCCCCGGCCCCCCTCTCTCTCCCCCTCGGCCCCCCTCTCTCTCCCCCCCGGCCCCCCTCTCTCTCTCCCCCAGGCCTCCCTCTCTCTCTCCCCCAGGCCTCCCTCTCTCTCTCCCCCCGGCCTCCCTCTCTCTCTCCCCCAGGCTCTACCTCTCTCTCCCCCCCAGGCCTCCCTCTCTCTATCCCCACGGCCCCCCTCTCTCTCCCCACGGCCCCCCTCTCTCCCCCCCGGACCCCCTCTCTCTTCCCCCCGGACCCCCTCTCTCTCCCCCCGGACCCCCTCTCTCTCCCACCCGGCCCCCCTCTCTCTCCCCCCTGGCCCCATTCTCTCTCTCCCCCCAGGCACCCCTCTCTATCCCCCCCGGCCCCCCTCTCTCTCCCCACCGGCCCCGCTCTCTCTCCCCCCCGGCCCCCGTCTCTCTCCCCCCCGGCCCCCCTCTCTCTCCCCCCCGGCCCCCCTCTCTCTACCCCCCGGCCCCCTCTCTCTCCCCCCGGCCCCCCTCTCTCTCTTCCCCCAGGCCTCCCTCTCTCTCTCCCCCAGGCCTCCCTCTCTCTCTCCCCCCCGGCCTCCCTCTCTCTCTCCCCCAGGCCTCCCTCTCTCTCTCCCCCCGGCCTCCCTCTCTCTCTCCCACCCCGGCCTCCCTCTCTCTCTCCCCCCCCGGCCTCCCTCTCTCTCCCACCCCGGCCTCCCTCTCTCTCTCCCCCCCCCCGGCCTCCCTCTCTCTCTCCCCACCCGGCCTCCCTCTCTCTCTCCCCCACCGGCCTCCCTCTCTCTCTCACCCCCCGGCCTCCCTCTCTCTCTCCCCCCCCTGCCCCCCTCTCTCTCCCCCCCGGCCCCCCTCTCTCTCCCCCCCGGCCCCCCTCTCTCTCCCCCCCGGCCCCCCTCTCTCTCCCCCCCGGCCCCCCTCTCTCTCCCCCCAGGCCCCCCTCTCTCTCCCCCTGGCCCCCCTCTCTCTCCCCCCCGGCTCCCCTCTCTCTCCCCCCCGGCCCCCCTCTCTCTCCCTCCCGGCCCCCCTCTCTCTCCCACCTGGCCCCCTCTCTCTCCCCCCCGGCCCTCCTCTCTCTCCCCCCCCCCAGGCCCCCCTCTCTCTCCCCCCCGGCCCCCCTCTCTCTCTCCCCCGGCCCCCCTCTCTCTCCCCCCCGGTGCCCCTCTCTCTCCCCCCCGGCCCCCCTCTCTCCCCCCCCGGCCCCCCTCTATCTCCCCCCCGGCACCCCTCTCTCTCCCCCCCGGCCCCCCTCTCTCTCACCCCGGCCCCCCTCTCTCTCCCCCCCGGCCCCCCTCTCTCTACCCCCGGCCCCCCTCTCTCTCCCCCCCGGCCCCCCTCTCTCTCCCCCTGGCCTCCCTCTCTCTCTCCCCCAGGCCTCCCTCTCTCTCTCCCCCAGGCCTCCCTCTCTCTCCCCGCGGCCTCACTCTCTCTCTCACCCCCCGGCCTCCCTCTCTCTCTCCCCCCCCTGCCCCCCTCTCTCTCCCCCCCGGCCCCCCTCTCTCTCCCCCCCGGCCCCCTCTCTCTCCCCCCCCCGGCCTCCCTCTCTCTCTCCCCCCCCGGCCTCCCTCTTTTTCTCCCCCCCGGCCTCCCCCTCTCTCTCCCCCCCGGCCCCCCTCTCTCTCCCCCCCGGCCGCCCTCTCTCTCCCCCCCGGCCCCCCTTTCTCTCCCCCCCGGCCCCCCTCTCTCTCCCTCCCGGCCCCCCTCTCTCTCCCCCCCTGGCCCCCCTCTCTCTCCCCCCCGGCCCCCCTCTCTCTCCCCCCGCGGCCCCCCTCTCTCTCCCCCCCGGCCCCCCTCTCTCTCCCCCCCGGCCCCCCTCTCTCTCCCCCCGGCGCCCCTCTCTCTCCCCCCCGGCCCCCCTCTCTCCCCCCCCGGCACCCCTCTATCTCCCCCCCGGCACCCCTCTCTCTCACCCCCGGCCCCCCTCTCTCTCACCCCCGGCCCCCCTCTCTCTCCCCCCCGGCCCCCCTCTCTCTCCCCCCCGGCCCCCCTCTCTCTCCCCCCCGGCCCCCCTCTCTCTCCCCCCCGGCCCCCCTCTCTCTTCCCCTGGCCTCCCTCTCTCTCTCCCCCAGGCCTCCCTCTCTCTCTCCCCCAGGCCTCCCTCTCTCTCCCCGCGGCCTCCCTCTCTCTCTCCCCCCGGCCTCCCTCTCTCTCTCCCCCAGGCCTCCCTCTCTCTCTCCCCCAGGCCTCCCTCTATCTCTCCCCACGGCCCCCCTCTCTCCCCCCACGGCCCCCCTCTCTCCCCCCGGACCCCCTTTCTCTCCCCCCCGGACCCCCTCTCTCTCCCGCCCGGACCCCCTCTCTCTCCCCCCTGCCCCCCTCTCTCTTCCCCCCGGCCCCCCTCTCTCCCCCCCCCGGTACCCCTATCTCTCCCCCCCGGCCCCCCTCTCTCTCCCCCCCGGCCCCCCTCTCTTTCCCCCTCGGCCCCCCTCTCTCTCCCCCCGGCCCCCCTCTCTCTCTCCCCCAGGCCTCCCTCTCTCTTCCCCCCGGCCCCCCTCTCTCCCCCCCCCGGTACCCCTATCTCTCCCCCCCGGCCCCCCTCTCTCTCCCCCCCCGGCCCCCCTCTCTTTCCCCCTCGGCCCCCCTCTCTCTCCCCCCGGCCCCCCTCTCTCTCTCCCCCCGGCCCCCCTCTCTCTCCCCCCCGGCTCCCCTCTCTCTCCCCCCCGGCCCCCCTCTCTCTCCCTCCCGGCCCCCCTCTCTCTCCCCCCTGGCCCCCTCTCTCTCCCCCCCGGCCCTCCTCTCTCTCCCCCCCCCCGGCCCCCCTCTCTCTCCCCCCCGGCCCCCCTCTCTCTCTCCCCCGGCCCCCCTCTCTCTCCCCCCCGGTGCCCCTCTCTCTCCCCCCCGGCCCCCCTCTCTCCCCCCCCGGCCCCCCTCTATCTCCCCCCCCGGCACCCCTCTCTCTCCCCCCCGGCCCCCCTCTCTCTCACCCCCGGCCCCCCTCTCTCTCCCCCCCGGCCCCCCTCTCTCTACCCCCGGCCCCCCTCTCTCTCCCCCCCGGCCCCCCTCTCTCTCCCCCTGGCCTCCCTCTCTCTCTCCCCCAGGCCTCCCTCTCTCTCTCCCCCAGGCCTCCCTCTCTCTCCCCGCGGCCTCACTCTCTCTCTCACCCCCCGGCCTCCCTCTCTCTCTCCCCCCCCTGCCCCCCTCTCTCTCCCCCCCGGCCCCCCTCTCTCTCCCCCCCGGCCCCCCTCTCTCTCCCCCCCCCGGCCTCCCTCTCTCTCTCCCCCCCCCGGCCTCCCTCTTTTTCTCCCCCCCCGGCCTCCCCTCTCTCTCCCCCCGGCCCCCCTCTCTCTCCCCCCCCGGCCGCCCTCTCTCTCCCTCCCGGCCCCCCTCTCTCTCCCCCCCGGCCCCCCTCTCTCTCCCCCCCGGCCCCCCTCTCTCTCCCCCCCGGCCCCCCTCTCTCTCCCCCCCGGCTCCCCTCTCTCTCCCCCCTGGCCCCCCTCTCTCTCCCTCCCGGCCCCCCTCTCTCTCCCCCCTGGCCCCCCTCTCTCTCCCCCCCGGCCCCCCTCTCTCTCCCCCCGCGGCCCCCCTCTCTCTCCCCCCCGGCCCCCCTCTCTCTCCCCCCCCGGCCCCCCTCTCTCTCCCCCCCGGCGCCCCTCTCTCTCCCCCCCGGCCCCCCTCTCTCCCCCCCCGGCACCCCTCTATCTCCCCCCCGGCACCCCTCTCTCTCACCCCCGGCCCCCCTCTCTCTCACCCCCGGCCCCCCTCTCTCTCCCCCCCGGCCCCCCTCTCTCTCCCCCCCGGCCCCCCTCTCTCTCCCCCCCGGCCCCCCTCTCTCTCCCCCCCGGCCCCCCTCTCTCTTCCCCTGGCCTCCCTCTCTCTCTCCCCCAGGCCTCCCTCTCTCTCTCCCCCAGGCCTCCCTCTCTCTCCCCGCGTCCTCCCTCTCTCTCTCCCCCCGGCCTCCCTCTCTCTCTCCCCCAGGCCTCCCTCTCTCTCTCCCCCAGGCCTCCCTCTATCTCTCCCCACGGCCCCCCTCTCTCCCCCCACGGCCCCCCTCTCTCCCCCCGGACCCCCTTTCTCTCCCCCCCGGACCCCCTCTCTCTCCCGCCCGGACCCCCTCTCTCTCCCCCCCGGCCCCCCTCTCTCTCCCCCCCGGCCCCCCTCTCTCCCCCCCCCGGCACCCCTATCTCTCCCCCCCGGCCCCCCTCTCTCTCCCCCCCGGCCCCCCTCTCTTTCCCCCTCGGCCCCCCTCTCTCTCCCCCCGGCCCCCCTCTCTCTCTCCCCCAGGCCTCCCTCTCTCTCTCCCCCAGGCCTCCCTCTCTCTCTCCCCCCGGCCTCCCTCTCTCTCTCCCCCAGGCTCTACCTCTCTCTCCCCCCCAGGCCTCCCTCTCTCTATCCCCACGGCCCCCCTCTCTCCCCCCACGGCCCTCCTCTCTCCCCCCCGGACCCCCTCTCTCTTCCCCCCGGACCCCCTCTCTCTCCCCCCCGGACCCCCTCTCTCTCCCACCCGGCCCCCCTCTCTCTCCCCCCCGGCACCATTCTCTCTCTCCCCCCAGGCACCCCTCTCTATCCCCCCCGGCCCCCCTCTCTCTCCCCACCGGCCACGCTCTCTCTCCCCCCCGGCCCCCGTCTCTCTCCCCCCCGGCCCCCCTCTCTCTCCCCCCCGGCCCCCCTCTCTCTACCCCCCGGCCCCCTCTCTCTCCCCCCGGCCCCCCTCTCTCTCTTTCCCAGGCCTCCCTCTCTCTCTCCCCCAGGCCTCCCTCTCTCTCTCCCCCCGGCCTCCCTCTCTCTCTCCCCCAGGCCTCCCTCTCTCTCTCCCCCCGGCCTCCCTCTCTCTCTCCCACCCCGGCCTCCCTCTCTCTCTCCCCCCCCGGCCTCCCTCTCTCTCCCACCCCGGCCTCCCTCTCTCTCTCCCCCCCCCGGCCTCCCTCTCTCTCTCCCCACCCGGCCTCCCTCTCTCTCTCCCCCACCGGCCTCCCTCTCTCTCTCACCCCCCGGCCTCCCTCTCTCTCTCCCCCCCCTGCCCCCCTCTCTCTCCCCCCCGGCCCCCCTCTCTTTCCCCCCCGGCCCCCCTCTCTCTCCCCCCCGGCCCCCCGCTCTCTCCCCCCCGGCCCCCCTCTCTCTCCCCCCAGGCCCCCCTCTCTCTCCCCCCCGGCCCCCCTCTCTCTCCCCCCCGGCTCCCCTCTCTCTCCCCCCCGGCCCCCCTCTCTCTCCCTCCCGGCCCCCCTCTCTCTCCCCCCTGGCCCCCCTCTCTCTCCCCCCCGGCCCCCCTCTCTCTCCCACCCCCGGCCCCCCTCTCTCTCCCCCCCGGCCCCCCTCTCTCTCTCCCCCGGCCCCCCTCTCTCTCCCCCCCGGCCCCCCTCTCTCCTCCCCCGGCCCCCCTCTATCTCCCCCCCGGCACCCCTCTCTCTCCCCCCCGGCCCCCCTCTCTCTCACCCCAGGCCCCCCTCTCTCTCCCCCCCCGGCCCCCCTCTCTCTACCCCCGGCCCCCCTCTCTCTCCCCCCCGGCCCCCCTCTCTCTCCCCCTGGCCTCCCTCTCTCTCTCCCCCAGGCCTCCCTCTCTCTCTCCCCCAGGCCTCCCTCTCTCTCCCCGCGGCCTCACTCTCTCTCTCCCCCAGGCTCTACCTCTCTCTCCCCCCCAGGCCTCCCTCTCTCTATCCCCACGGCCCCCCTCTCTCCCCCCACGGCCCCCCTCTCTCCCCCCCGGACCCCCTCTCTCTTCCCCCCGGACCCCCTCTCTCTCCCCCCCGGACCCCCTCTCTCTCCCACCCGGTACCCCTCTCTCTCCCCCCCGGCCCCATTCTCTCTCTCCCCCCAGGCACCCCTCTCTATCCCCCCCGGCCCCCCCTCTCTCTCCCCACCGGCCCCGCTCTCTCTCCCTCCCGGCCCCCCTCTCTCTCCCCCCCGGCCCCCCTCTCTCTCCCCCCCGGCCCCCCTCTCTCTCTCCCCCGGCCCCCTCTCTCTCCCCCCGGCCCCCCTCTCTCTCTTCCCCAGGCCTCCCTCTCTCTCTCCCCCAGGCCTCCCTCTCTCTCTCCCCCCGGCCTCCCTCTCTCTCTCCCCCAGGCCTCCCTCTCTCTCTCCCCCCCGGCCTCCCTCTCTCTCTCCCACCCCGGCCTCCCTCTCTCTCTCCCCCCCCGGCCTCCCTCTCTCTCCCACCCCGGCCTCCCTCTCTCTCTCCCCCCCCCGGCCTCCCTCTCTCTCTCCCCACCCGGCCTCCCTCTCTCTCTCCCCCACCGGCCTCCCTCTCTCTCTCACCCCCCGGCCTCCCTCTCTCTCTCCCCCCGCTGCCCCCCTCTCTCTCCCCCCCGGCCCCCCTCTCTCTCCCCCCCCGGCCCCCCTCTCTCTCCCCCCCGGCCCCCCTCTCTCTCCCCCCCGGCCCCCCTCTCTCTCCCCCCAGGCCCCCCTCTCTCTCCCCCCCCGGCCCCCCTCTCTCTCCCCCCCGGCTCCCCTCTCTCTCCCCCCCGGCCCCCCTCTCTCTCCCTCCCGGCCCCCCTCTCTCTCCCCCCTGGCCCCCCTCTCTCTCCCCCCCGGCCCCCCTCTCTCTCCCCCCCCCCGGCCCCCCTCTCTCTCCCCCCCGGCCCCCCTCTCTCTCTCCCCCGGCCCCCCTCTCTCTCCCCCCCGGCGCCCCTCTCTCTCCCCCCCGGCCCCCCTCTCTCCCCCCCCGGCCCCCCTCTATCTCCCCCACGGCACCCCTCTCTCTCCCCCCCGGCCCCCCTCTCTCTCACCCCCGGCCCCCCTCTCTCTCCCCCCCGGCCCCCTCTCTCTACCCCCGGCCCCCCTCTCTCTCCCCCCCGGGCCCCCCTCTCTCTCCCCCTGGCCTCCCTCTCTCTCTCCCCCAGGCCTCCCTCTCTCTCTCCCCCAGGCCTCCCTCTCTCTCCCCGCGGCCTCCCTCTCTCTCTCCCCCAGGCCTCCCTCTCTCTCTCCCCCAGGCCTCCCTCTCTCTCTCCCAACGGCCCCCCTCTCTCCCCCCACGGCCCCCCTCTCTCCCCCCGGACCCCCTTTTTCTCCCCCCCGGACCCCCTCTCTCTCCCCCCCGGACCCCCTCTCTCTCCCCCCCGGCCCCCTCTCTCTCCCCCCCGGCCCCCCTCTCTCTCCCCCCAGGCCCCCCTCTCTCTCCCCCCCGGCCCCCCTCTCTCTCCCCCCCGGCACCCCTCTCTCTCCCCCCCGGCCCCCCTCTCTCTCCCCCCCGGCCCCCTTCTCTCTCCCCCTCAGCCCCCCTCTCTCTCCCCCCGGCCCCCCTCTCTCTCTCCCCCAGGCCTCCCTCTCTCTCTCCCCCAGGCCTCCCTCTCTCTCTCCCCCCGGCCTCCCTCTCTCTCTCCCCCAGGCCTCCCTCTCTCTCTCCCCCCGGCCTCCCTCTCTCTCTCCCATCCCGGCCTCCCTCTCTCTCTCCCCCCCCGGCCTCCCTCTCTCTCCCACCCCGTCCTCCCTCTCTCTCTCCCCCCCCCCCGGCCTCCCTCTCTCTCTCCCCCCCCGGCCTCCCTCTCTCTCTCCCCACGGCCCCCCTCTCTCCCCCCACGGCCCCCCTCTCTCCCCCCGGACCCCCTTTCTCTCCCCCCCGGACCCCCTCTCTCTCCCCCCCGGACCCCCTCTCTGTCCCCCCCGGCCCCCCTCTCTCTCCCCCCCGGCCCCCCTCTCTCTCCCCCCCGGCCCCCCTCTCTCTCCCCCCCGCCCCCCCTCTCTCTCCCCCCCGGCACCCCTCTCTCTCCCCCCCGGCCCCCCTCTCTCTCCCCACCGGCCCCCCTCTCTCTCCCCCTCGGCCCCCTTCTCTCTCCCCCCGGCCCCCCTCTCTCTCTCCCCCAGGCCTCCCTCTCTCTCTCCCCCAGGCCTCCCTCTCTCTCTCCCCCCGGCCTCCCTCTCTCTCTCCCCCAGGCCTACCTCTCTCTCCCCCCAGGCCTCTCTCTCTCTAGCCCCACGGCCCCCCTCTTTCCCCCCACGGCCCCCCTCTTTCCCCCCCGGACCCCCTCTCTCTTCCCCCCGGACCCCCTCTCTCTCCCCCCCGGACCCCCTCTCTCTCCCACCCGGCCCCCCTCTCTCTCCCCCACGGTCCCAATCTCTCTCTCCCTCCAGGCACCCCTCTCTATCCCCCCCGGCCCCCCTCTCTCTCCCCACCGGCCCCGATCTCTCTCCCCCCCGGCCCCCCTCTCTCTCCCCCCCGGCCCCCCTCTCTCTCCCCCCCGGCCCCCCTCTCTCTCCCCCCCGGCCCCCCTCTCTCTCCCCCCGGCACCCCTCTTTCTCTTCCCCAGGCCTCCCTCTCTCTATCCCCCAGGCCTCCCTCTCTCTCTCCCCCCGGCCTCCCTCTCTCTCTCCCCCAGGCCTCCCTCTCTCTCTCCCCCCGGCCTCCCTCTCTCTCTCCCACCCCGGCCTCCCTCTCTCTCTCCCCCCCCCGGCCTCCCTCTCTCTCTCCCCACCCGGCCTCCCTCTCTCTCTCCCGCAGCGGCCTCCCTCTCTCTCTCACCCCCCGGCCTCCCTCTCTCTCTCCCCCCCGGCCCCCCTCTCTCTCCCCCCCGGCCCCCCCTCTCTCTCCCCACCGGCCCCCCTCTCTCTCCCCCCCGGCCCCCCTCTCTCTTCACCCAGGCCCCCCTCTCTCTCCCCCCCGGCCCCCCTCTCTCTCCCCCCCGGCTCCCCTCTCTCTACCCCCCGGCCCCCCTCTCTCTCCCTCCCGGCCCCCCTCTCTCTCCCCCCTGGCCCCCCTCTCTCTCCCCCCCGGCCCCCCTCTCTCTCCCCCCCCGGCCCCCCTCTCTCTCCCCCCCGGCCCCCCTCTCTCTCCCCCCCGGCCCCCCTCTCTCTCCCTCCCGGCGCCCATCTCTCTGCCCCCCGGCCCCCCTCTCTCCCCCCCCGGCCACCCTCTATCTCCCCCCCGGCACCCCTCTCTCTCACCCCCGGCCCCCCTCTCTCTCCCCCCCGGCCCCCCTCTCTCTACCCCCGGCCCCCCTCTCTCTCCCCCCCGGCCCCCCTCTCTCTCCCCCTGGCCTCCCTCTCTCTCTCCCCCAGGCCTCCCTCTCTCTCTCCCCCAGGCCTCCCTCTCTCTCCCCGCGCCCTCCCTCTCTCTCTCCCCCCGGCCTCCCTCTCTCTCTCCCCCAGGCCTCCCTCTCTCTCTCCCCCCGGCCCCCCTCTCTCTCCCCCCCGGCTCCCCTCTCTCTCCCCCCCGGCCCCCCTCTCTCTCCCTCCCGGCCCCCCTCTCTCTCCCCCCTGGCCCCCCTCTCTCTCCCCCCCGGCCCCCCTCCCTCTCCCCCCCCGGCCCCCCTCTCTCTCCCCCCCGGCCCCCCTCTCTCTCCCCCCCGGCCCCCCTCTCTCTCCCTCCCGGCGCCCATCTCTCTGCCCCCCGGCCCCCCTCTCTCCCCCCCCGGCCCCCCTCTATCTCCCCCCGGCACCCCTCTCTCTCCCCCCCGGCCCCCCTCTCTCTCACCCCCGGCCCCCCTCTCTCTCCCCCCCGGGCCCCCTCTCTCTACCCCCGGCCCCCCTCTCTCTCCCCCTGGCCTCCCTCTCTCTCTCCCCCAGGCCTCCCTCTCTCTCTCCCCCAGGCCTCCCTCTCTCTCCCCGCGCCCTCCCTCTCTCTCTCCCCCCGGCCTCCCTCTCTCTCTCCCCCAGGCCTCCCTCTCTCTCTCCCCCCGGCCCCCCTCTCTCTCCCCCCCGGCTCCCCTCTCTCTCCCCCCCGGCCCCCCTCTCTCTCCCTCCCGGCCCCCCTCTCTCTCCCCCCTGGCCCCCCTCTCTCTCCCCCCCGGCCCCCCTCCCTCTCCCCCCCCGGCCCCCCTCTCTCTCCCCCCCGGCCCCCCTCTCTCTCCCCCCCGGCCCCCCTCTCTCTCCCCCCCGGCGCCCCTCTCTCTCCCCCCCGGCCCCCCTCTCTCCCCCCCCGGCCCCCCTCTATCTCCCCCCGGCACCCCTCTCTCTCCCCCCCGGCCCCCCTCTCTCTCACCCCCGGCCCCCCTCTCTCTCCCCCCCGGGCCCCCTCTCTCTACCCCCGGCCCCCCTCTCTCTCCCCCCCGGCCCCCCTCTCTCTCCCCCTGGCCTCCCTCTCTCTCTCCCCCAGGCCTCCCTCTCTCTCTCCCCCAGGCCTGCCTCTCTCTCCCCGCGCCCTCCCTCTCTCTCTCCCCCCGGCCTCCCTCTCTCTCTCCCCCAGGCCTCCCTCTCTCTCTCCCCCAGGCCTCCCTCTCTCTCTCCCCACGGCCCCCCTCTCTCCCCCCACGGCCCCCCTCTCTCCCCCCGGACCCCCTTTCTCTCCCCCCCGGACCCCCTCTAACTCCCCCCCGGACTCCCTCTCTCTCCCCCCCGGCCCCCCTCTCTCTCCCCCCCGGCCCCCCTCTCTCTCCCCCCCGGCCCCCCTCTCTCTCCCCCCCGGCCCCCCTCTCTCCCCCCCCGGCCCCCCTCTATCTCCTCCCCGGCACCCCTCTCTCTCCCCCCCGGCCCCCCTCTCTCTCCCCCCCGGCCCCCCTCTCTCTCCCCCCCGGCCCCCCTCTCTCTCCCCCCGGCACCCCTCTCTCTCTTCCCCAGGCCTCCCTCTCTCTCTCCCCCAGGCCTCCCTCTCTCTCTCCCCCCGGCCTCCCTCTCTCTCTCCCCCAGGCCTCCCTCTCTCTCTCCCCCCGGCCTCCCTCTCTCTCTCCCACCCCGGCCTCCCTCTCTCTCTCCCCCCCCCGGCCTCCCTCTCTCTCCCACCCCGGCTTCCCTCTCTCTCTCCCCCCCCCGGCCTCCCTCTCTCTCTCCCCACCCGGCCTCCCTCTCTCTCTCCCCCACCGGCCTCCCTCTCTCTCTCACCCCCCGGCCTCCCTCTCTCTCTCCCCCCCCTGCCCCCCTCTCTCTCCCCCCCGGCCCCCCTCTCTCTCCCCCCCTGCCCCCCTCTCTCTCCCCACCGGCCCCCCTCTCTCTCCCCCCCGGCCCCCCTCTCTCTTCCCCCAGGCCCCCCTCTCTCTCCCCCCGGCCCCCCTCTCTCTCTCCCCCCCGGCTCCCCTCTCTCTCCCCCCGGCCCCCCTCTCTCTCCCTCCCGGCCCCCCTCTCTCTCCCCCCTGGCCCCCCTGTCTCTCCCCCCCGGCCCCCCTCTCTCTCCCCCCCCGGCCCCCCTCTCTCTCCCCCCCGGCCCCCCTCTCTCTCCCCCCCGGCCCCCCTCTCTCTCCCCCCCCGGCGCCCCTCTCTCTCCCCCCCGGCCCCCCTCTCTCCCCCCCCCGGCCCCCCTCTATCTCCCCCCCAGCACCCCTCTCTCTCCCCCCTGGCCCCCCTCTCTCTCACCCCCGGCCCCCCTCTCTCTCCCCCCGGCCCCCCTCTCTCTACCCCGGCCCCCCTCTCTCTCCCCGCGCGCCGGCCCCCCTCTCTCTCCCCCTGGCCTCCCTCTCTCTCTCCCCCAGGCCTCCCTCTCTCTCTCCCCCCAGGCCTCCCTCTCTCTCCCCGCGCCCTCCCTCTCTCTCTCCCCCCGGCCTCCCTCTCTCTCTCACCCAGGCCTCCCTCTCTCCCCCAGGCCTCCCTCTCTCTCTCCCCACGGCCCCCCTCTCTCCCCCACGGCCCCCCTCTCTCCCCCCGGACCCCCTTTCTCTCCCCCCCGGACCCCCTCTCTCTCCCCCCCGGACCCCCTCTCTCTCCCCCCCGGCCCCCCCTCTCTCTCCCCCCCGGCCCCCCTCTCTCTCCCCCCCGGCCCCCCTCTCTCTCCCCCCGGCCCCCCTCTCTCTCCCCCCCGGCACCCCTCTCTCTCCCCCGGCCCCCCTCTCTCTCTTTCCCGGCCCCCCTCTCTCTCCCCCTCGGCCCCCCTCTCTCTCCCCCCGGCCCCCTCTCTCTCTCCCCCAGGCCTCCCTCTCTCTCTCCCCAGGCCTCCCTCTCTCTCTCCCCCCGGCCTCTCTCTCTCTCTCTCCCCCAGGCCTACCTCTCTCTCCCCCCCAGGCCTCCCTCTCTCTATCCCCACGGCCCCCCTCTCTCCCCCCACGGCCCCCCTCTCTCCCCCCGGACCCCCTTTCTCTTCCCCCCGGACCCCCTCTCTCTCCCCCCCGGACCCCCTCTCTCTCCCACCCTGCCCCCCTCTCTCTCCCCCCCGGTCCCATTCTCTCTCTCCCCCCAGGCACCCCTCTCTCTCCCCCCGGCCCCCCTCTCTCTCCCCCCGGCCCCCTCTCTCTCCCCCGGCCCCCCCTCTCTCTCTTCCCCAGGCCTCCCACTCTCTCTCCCCCAGGCCTCCCTCTCTCTCTCCCCCCGGCCTCCCTCTCTCTCTCCCCCAGGCCTCCCTCTCTCTCTCCCCCCGGCCTCCCTCTCTCTCTCCCACCCCGGCCTCCCTCTCTCTCTCCCCCCCCGGCCTCCCTCTCTCTCCCACCCCGGCCTCCCTCTCTCTCTCTCCCCCCCCCCGGCCTCCCTCTCTCTCTCCCCCCCCCGGCCTCCCTCTCTCTCTCTCCCCCCGGCCTCCCTCTCTCTCTCCCCCAGGCCTCCCTCTCTCTCTCCCCCCGGCCTCCCTCTCTCTCTCTCCACCCCGGCCTCCCTCTCTCTCTCCTCCCCCGGCCTCCCTCTCTCTCCCACCCCGGCCTCCCTCTCTCTCTCCCCCCCCCCCGGCCTCCCTCTCTCTCTCCCCCACCGGCCTCCCTCTCTCTCTCCCCCACCGGCCTCCTTCTCTCTCTCACCCCCCGGCCTCCCTCTCTCTGTCCCCCCCCTGCCCCCCTCTCTCTCCCCCCCGGCCCCCCTCTCTCTCCCCCCCGGCCTCCCTCTCTCTCTCCCCCCCGGCCTCCCTCTCTTTCTCCCCCCCGGCCTCCCCCTCTCTCTCCACCCCGGCCCCCCTCTCTCTCCCCCCCCGGCCCCCCTCTCTCTCCCCCCCGGCCCTCCTCTCTCTCCCCCCCGTCCCCCTCTCTCTCCCCCCCCGGCCTCCCTCTCTCTCCCCCCGGCCCCCCTCTCTCTCTCCCCCCGGCCCCCCTCTCTCTCCCCCCCGGCCCCCCTCTCTCTCCCCCCAGGCCCCCCTCTCTCTCCCCACCGGCCCCCCTCTCTCTCCCCCCCGGCTCCCCTCTCTCTCCCCCCCGGCCCCCCTCTCTCTCCCCCCCGGCCCCCCTCTCTCTCCCCCCCGGCCCCCCTCTCTCTCCCCCCGGCCCCCCTCTCTCTCCCCCCCCAGCCCCCTCTCTCTCCCCCCCGGCCCCCCTCTCTCTCCCCCCCGGCCCCCCTCTCTCTCCCCCCCGGCGCCCCTCTCTCTCCCCCCCGGCCCCCCTCTCTCCCCCCCCGGCCCCCCTCTATCTCCTCCCCGGCACCCCTCTCTCTCCCCCCCGGCCCCCCTCTCTCTCACCCACGGCCCCCCTCTCTCTCCCCCCCGGCCCCCCTCTCTCTCCCCCCCGGCCCCCCTCTCTCTCCCCCCCGGGCCCCCTCTCTCTACCCCCGGCCCCCCTCTCTCTCCCCCCCGGCCCCCCTCTCTCTCCCCCTGGCCTCCCTCTCTCTCTCCCCCAGGCCTCCCTCTCTCTCTCCCCCAGGCCTCCCTCTCTCTCCCCGCGGCCTCCCTCTCTCTCTCCCCCCGGCCTCCCTCTCTCTCTCCCCCAGGCCTCCCTCTCTCTCTCCCCCAGGCCTCTCTCTCCCCACGGCCCCCCTCTCTCCCCCCACGGCCCCCCTCTCTCCCCCCCGGACCCCCTTTCTCTCCCCCCCGGACCCCCTCTCTCTCCCCCCCGGACCCCCTCTCTCTCCCCCCCGGCCCCCCTCTCTCTCCCCCCCGGCCCCACTCTCTCTCCCCCCCGGCCCCCCTCTCTCTCCCCCCCGGCCCCCCTCTCTCTCCCCCCCGGCCCCCCTCTCTCTCCCCCCCGGCCCCCTCTCTCTCCCCCCCCGGCCCCCCCCTCTCTCCCCCCCGGCCCCCCTCTCTCTCCCCCTCGGCCCCCCTCTCTCTCCCCCCGGCCCCCCTCTCTCTCTCCCCCAGGCCTCCCTCTCTCTCTCCCCCAGGCCTCCCTCTCTCTCTCCCCCCGGCCTCCCTCTCTCTCTCCCCCAGGCCTACCTCTCTCTCTCCCCCAGGCCTCCCTCTCTCTCTCCCCCAGGCCTCCCTCTCTCTCTCCCCCAGGCCTCCCTCTCTCTCTCCCCCCGGCCTCCCTCTCTCTCTCCCCCAAGCCTCCCTCTCTCTCTCCCCCAGGCCTCCCTCTCTCTCTCCCCCCGGCCTCCCTCTCTCTCCCCCCCCCCCCGGCCTCCCTCTCTATCTTCCCCCCCGGCCTCCCTCTCTCTCTCCCACCCCGGCCTCCCTCTTTCTCTCCCCCCCGGCCTCCCTCTCTCTCTCTCCCCCCCGGCCTCCCTCTCTATCTCCCCCACCGGCCTCCCTCTCTCTCTCCCCCCCCGGCCTCCCTCTCTCTCTCCCCCCCCGGCCCCCCTCTCTCTCCCCCCAGGCCCCCCTCTCTCTCCCCCCGGCCCCCCTCTCTCTCCCCCCCGGCCCCCCTCTCTCTCCCCCCGGCCCCCCTCTCTCTCCCCCCCGGCTCCCCTCTCTCTCCCCCCCGGCCCCCCTCTCTCTCCCCCCGGCCCCCCTCTCTCTCCCCCCTGGCCCCTCTCTCTCTCCCCCCTGGCCCCCCTCTCTCTCCCCCCCCGGCCCCCCTCTCTCTCCCCCCCGGCCCCCCTCTCTCTCCCCCCCGGGCCCCCTCTCTCTCCCCCCCGGCGCCCCTCTCTCTCCCCCCCGGCACCCCTCTCTCCCCCCCCGGCCCCCCTCTATCTCCTCCCCGGCACCCCTCTCTCTCCCCCCCGGCCCCCCTCTCTCTCACCCCCGGCCCCCCTCTCTCTCCCCCCCGGCCCCCCTCTCTCTCCCCCCCGGCCCCCCTCTCTCTCCCCCCCGGCCCCCCTCTCTCTACCCCCGGCCCCCCTCTCTCTCCCCCCCGGCCCCCCTCTCTCTCTCCCCCAGGCCTCCCTCTCTCTCCCCGCGGCCTCCCTCTCTCTCTCCCCCCGGCCTCCCTCTCTCTCTCCCCCAGGCCTCCCTCTCTCTCTCCCCCAGGCCTTCCTCTCTCTCCCCCAGGCCTCCCTCTCTCTCTCCCCCAGGCCTTCCTCTCTTTCCCCCCGGCCTCCCTCTCTCTCTCCCCCAGGCCTCCCTCTCTCTCTCCCCCAGGCCTCCCTCTCTCTCTCACCCAGGCCTCCCTCTCTCTCTCCCCCCGGCCTCCCTCTCTCTCTCCCCCAAGCCTCCCTCTCTCTCTCCCCCAGGCCTCCCTCTCTCTCTCCCCCCGGCCTCCCTCTCTCTCTCCCCCCCCCGGCCTCCCTCTCTATCTTCCCCCCCGGCCTCCCTCTCTCTCTCCCACCCCGGCCTCCCTCGTTCTCTCCCCCCTGGCCTCCCTCTCTCTCTCTCTCCCCCCCGGCCTCCCTCTCTCTCTCCCCCACCGGCCTCCCTCTCTCTCTCCCCCCCCGGCCTCCCTCTCTCTCTCCCCCCCCGGCCCCCCTCTATTTCCCCCCCGGCCCCCCTCTCTCTCCCCCGGCCCCCCTCTCTCTCCCCGCCCGGCCTCCCTCTCTCTCTCCCCCCCGGCCTCCCTCTCTCTCTCCCCCCCCCGGCCTACCCCTCTCTCTCCCCCCTGGCCCCCCTCTCTCTCCCCCCCGGCCCACCTCTCTCTCCCCCCCGGCCCCCCTCTCTCTCCCCCCAGGCCCCCCTCTCTCTCCCCCCCGGCCCCCCTCTCTCTCCCCCCCCGGCTCCCCTCTCTCTCCCCCCCGGCCCCCCTCTCTCTCCCCCCCGGCCCCCCTCTCTCTCCCCCCTGGCCCCCCTCTCTCTCCCCCCCGGCCCCCCTCTCTCTCCCCCCCCGGCCCCCCTCTCTCTCCCCCCCGGCCCCCCTCTCTCTCCCCCCCGGCCCCCCTCTCTCTCCCCCCCGGCGCCCCTCTCTCTCCCCCCCGGCCCCCTCTCTCCCCCGCCGGCCCCCCTCTCTCTCCCCCCCGGCCCCCTCTCTCTCCCCCCGGCCCCCCTCTCTCTCCCCCCCGGCCCCCCTCTCTCTACCCCCGGCCCCCCTCTCTCTACCCCCGGCCCCCCTCTCTCTCCCCCCGGCCCCCCTCTCTCTCCCCCAGGCCTCCCTCTCTCTCCCCGCGGCCTCCCTCTATCTCTCCCCCCGGCCTCCCTCTCTCTCTCCCCAAGGCCTCCCTCTCTCTCTCCCCCAGGCCTCCCTCTCTCTCTCCCCACGGCCCCCCTCTCTCCCCCCACGGCCCCCCTCTCTCCCACCCGGACCCCCTTTCTCTCCCCCCCGGACCCCCTCTCTCTCCCCCCCGGACCCCCTCTCTCTCCCCCCCGGCCCCCCTCTCTCTCCCCCCCGGCCCCCCTCTCTCTCCTCCCCGGCCCCCCTCTCTCTCCCCCCCGGCCCCCCTCTCTCTCCCCCCCGGCCCCCCTCTCTCTCCCCCCCGGCCCCCCTCTCTCTCCCCCTGGCCTCCCTCTCTCTCTCCCCCAGGCCTCCCTCTCTCTCTCCCCCAGGCCTCCTCTCTCTCCCCGCGCCCTCCCTCTCTCTCTCCCCCCGGCCTCCCTCTCTCTCTCCCCCAGGCCTCCCTCTCTCTCTCCCCCAGGCCTCCCTCTCTCTCTCCCCACGGACCCCTCTCTCCCCCCACGGCCCCCTTCTCTCCCCCCCGGACCCCCTTTCTCTCTCCCCCGGACCCCCTCTCTCTCCCCCCGGACCCCCTCTCTCTCCCCCCGGCCTCCCTCTCTCTCCCCCCCGGCCCCCCTCTCTCTCCCCCCCGGCCCCCCTCTCTCTCCCCCCCGGCCCCCCTCTCTCTCCCCCCCGGCACCCCTCTCTCTCCCCCCCGGCCCCCCTCTCTCTCCCCCCCGGCCCCCCTCTCTCTCTCCCCCAGCCTCCCTCTCTCTCTCCCCCAGGCCTCCCTCTCTCTCTCCCCCCGGCCTCTCTCTCTCTCTTCCCCAGGCCTACCTCTCTCTCCCCCCCAGGCCTCCCTCTCTCTATCCCCACGGCCCCCCTCTCTCCCCCCACGGCCCCCCTCTCTCCCCCCGGACCCCCTCTCTCTCTTCCCCCCGGACCCCCTCTCTCTCCCCCCCGGACCCCCTCTCTCTCCCACCCGGCCCCCTCTCTCTCCCCCCCGGCCCCATTCTCTCTCTCCCCCCAGGCACCCCTCTCTATCCCCCCCGGCCCCCCTCTCTCTCCCCACCGGCCCCGCTCTCTCTCCCCCCCGGCCCCCCTCTCTCTCCCCCCCGGCCCCCCTCTCTCTCCCCACCGGCCCCGCTCTCTCTCCCCCCGGCCCCCCTCTCTCTCCCCCCCGGCCCCCCTCTCTCTCCCCCCCGGCCACCCTCTCTCTCCCCCCGGACCCCCTCTCTCTCCCCCCGGCCCCCCTCTCTCTCTTCCCCAGGCCTCCCACTCTCCCTCCCCCAGGCCTCCCTCTCTCTCTCCCCCCGGCCTCCCTCTCTCTCTCCCCCAGGCCTCCCTCTCTCTCTCCCCCCGGCCTCCCTCTCTCTCTCCCACCCCGGCCTCCCTCTCTCTCTCCCCCCCCGGCCTCCCTCTCTCTCCCACCCCGGCCTCCCTCTCTCTCCCCCCCCCCCGGCCTCCCTCTCTCTCACCCCCCCGGCCTCCCTCTCTCTCTCTCCCCCCGGCCTCCCTCTCTCTCTCCCCCAGGCCTCCCTCTCTGTCTCCCCCCGGCCTCCCTCTCTCTCTCCCACCCCGGCCTCCCTCTCTCTCTCCTCCCCCGGCCTCCCTCTCTCTCCCACCCCGGCCTCCCTCTCTCTCTCCCCCCCCCGCCTCCCTCTCTCTCTCTCCCCCCCGCCTCCCTCTCTCTCTCTCCCCCACCGGCCTCCTTCTCTCTCTCACCCCCCGGCCTACCTCTCTCTCTCCCCCCCCTGCCCCCATCTCTCTCCACCCCGGCCCCCTCTCTCTCCCCCCCGGCCTCCCTCTCTCTCTCCCCCCCCGGCCTCCCTCTCTTTCTCCCCCCCGGCCTCCCCCTCTCTTTCCCCCCCGGCCCCCCTCTCTCTCCCCCCCCGGCCCCCCTCTCTCTCCCCCCCGGCCCCCCTCTCTCTCCCCCCCGGCCCCCCTCTCTCTCCCCCCCCGGCCCCCCTCTCTCTCCCCCCCGGCCCCCCTCTCTCTCCCCCCCGGCCCCCTCTCTCTCCCCCCCGGCCCCCCTCTCTCTCCCCCCAGGCCCCCTCTCTCTCCCCCCCGGCCCCCCTCTCTCTCCCCCCCGGCTCCCCTCTCTCTCCCCCCGACCCCCCTCTCTCTCCCCCACGGCCCCCCTCTCTCTCCCCCCTGGCCCCCCTCTCTCTCCCCCCCGGCCCCCCTCTCTCTCCCCCCCCGGCCCCCCTCTCTCTCCCCCCCGGCCCCCCTCTCTCTCCCCCCCGGCCCCCCTCTCTCTCCCCCCCGGCGCCCCTCTCTCTCCCCCCCGGCCCCCCTCTCTCCCCCCCGGCCCCCCTCTATCTCCTCCCCGGCACCCCTCTCTCTCCCCCCCGGCCCCCCTCTCTCTCCCCCCCGGCACCCCTCTCTCTCCCCCCCGGCCCCCCTCTCTCTCTCTCCCCCCCGGCCTCCCTCTCTCTCTCCCCCACCGGCCTCCCTCTCTCTCTCCCCCCCCGGCCTCCCTCTCTCTCTCCCCCCCCGGCCCCCCTCTCTCTCCCCCCGGCCCCTCTCTCTCTCCCCCCCGGCCCCCCTCTCTCTCCCCGCCCGGCCTCCCTCTCTCTCTCCCCCCCCGGCCTCCCTCTCTCTCCCCCCCCCCGGCCTACCCTCTCTCTCCCCCCTGGCCCCCCTCTCTCTCCCCCCCGGCCCCCCTCTCTCTCCCCCCCGGCCCCCCTCTCTCTCCCCCCAGGCCCCCCTCTCTCTCCCCCCCGGCCCCCCCTCTCTCTCCCCCCCGGCTCCCCTCTCTCTCCCCCCCGGCCCCCCTCTCTCTCTCCCCCCTGGCCCCCCTCTCTCTCCCCCCCGGCCCCCCTCTCTCTCCCCCCCGGCCCCCCTCTCTCTCCCCCCCCTGCCCCCCTCTCTCTCCCCCCCAGCCCCCCTCTCTCTCCCCCCCGGCCCCCCTCTCTCTCCCCCCCATCGCCCCTCTCTCTCCCCCCCGGCCCCCCTCTCTCCCCCCCCGGCCCCCCTCTCTCTCTCTCTCTCGAGCGTGCTCGGAGGAGGTCGCATCCAGGTGGAGCTCCGAGCTGCACACCTGGAACAATGGAGGCCTGATTTTTCCATCAAATTAGGCCAGGCCTGAGAGAGGTTACAATGGGGAGATTAAACAACACTCTTTCCCCACGTTTTGTAAATGTTTATTCCTTTTGATTTCATTTTATTTTGCTCACCGAGTCGTCCCGAAAAGTTTATTTCGAGCGGCTCGTGAGCTGGACGGAGAACGAAAAAAAAACAACAAAAAAACAACAACAGCGAGCCCGTGCGCAGGTGTGCTGCTGCCGACCACCACCATGGCGCAGCGCACCGCGCTGGAGGCTCTCACGAGGAGGAACGGGCTCGCCGTCTATCCGCCGGCGGAGGTCGCCGTCGACGCCGTCGCCGCCGCGGTGGCCGCGCGCGTCGGCTACGCCGGCGTCGTCGCGGCCCAGCGGCAAAGCGGCGGCGTCACGGTGTACGTGGCGGAGGAGGCGATGGCGGCGCGCCTGGTGGAGACGGGGCTCACCGTGGGTGAGCTTCACCTGCGGTGCGCCCCGCTCGCCGCGCCCGCCGTCAGGGTGGCGCTCTCTGGAGCGCCGCCCTTTCTGAGCAGCGCCGACATCCTGCGGGACCTCCAACGCTACGGGACGGCGGTGTCGTCCATCGCGATGCTGCCCCTGCGGACGAGGGACCCCAGGTTGGCGCACGTGCTGACGCTACAGCGCCAGGTTTTCATGATATTGAAGGACGGCAACGCGGACCTGGACGTGAATTTTAAATACACGGTGCAGGGCTGCGCGTACACGGTGTACGCGTCCACAGCTAGCATGAGATGCTACGGGTGTGGAGTTAACGGCCACGCCCGGAGGAACTGCCCGAACAGGGCGAGCGAGTCTGCCGTGCCGGCCGCTGTAGGGCGGGCGGAGCAGCGGCAGGCGCAACAGCAACAACAACCACAACCACAACAACAACCACAACAGCAGCGGCCGATGCCGCAACAGCAACAACAACAGCGGCAGCAGTGGGGACAGCAGGGAATGCTCCCCGCCCCAGCAGCTGACTGTGAGGAACCGATGCTTGAGGAGGAGGACGAGCGAGGTCTCTCCGACCGTCCCCAGCGGAGGAAGCGGAGGGTCGGGAGCGACCCGGCAGCAGCGGAAGCGGCAGGGCGCGACGGCGCCCCCGCGAAGCGGACGGTGGTCGCCGGCAGCGACAGCGAGCCGGAGCGCCACTCGGACGCGGCGACGGGGAGCGACGGCGAGCCCGAGCCGCGGGACGGGATGGGCGACGACGGCGGCGGTGTCTATCCGCCGGGCGGCGCCGCGGAAGCGGAGCGACCCTCGGGGCCGGATGCGGCCCCGATCGCCCCGGGATCGCGAACCACCGCTCCCCCCCCCCTCACCGACGTCGCCGCGGCGCTCGAGAGCGCCGCGGCGACGACGGGGACCCGCCCCGAGCCGGAGGAGATCCCGGCCGCGGGTGGGTCGAGCGGAGGGGAGGCCACCAGGCCCCAGGTGGGCGGGCACGCGGGCCTCGATGACCGATTATTATTATCGGAGTCGAGGTTGGAGTCGACGTCAACGTCGACGTTCAATGACCACGGCTCCATCGCCGGCACAGATGGTGAAAGCGTCGACACGGACGACGGCGACGAGGTCGAGGAGTATGCCCCGAGCGTCGTCCTCGGCTTCATACGAACCACTCCCCGGGAGCCCAAGTCGGAAGTCGTAGTCACCTTCCCCGACATGGCGGGCTTTCTGGCGACCGCGTCAATCATCAATCAGGACCCGGACAAGTACGGCTGCACTCGGTGGGAGCGCATCGTACTGAGAACGTTAATAGACCGTGTGCAGGAGGAGCTAGACGCTCTTCAAAGAAGGGTGAGACTCTTTATGCCCCCCAGTCACGGGACATGCAGAACCCGGACGAGTAAGGCTACACTCAAGTGTGAGCGCAGGTTGATGAAACGGGTGGTGGGGAGCGAGCTGCTCCTCGTCGCAAGGCGGGAATCGGCACCCCCTCTCACGAGATATACCGCTTGGCTCGCTGGTACGCCGGGGCCGGGCGGGTACATCGCAGCTAGGGCAGACCTGCGAGATTTGAATGTTTGCTCGCGAGAGAGGTTTTGGTAAGCCGATGCATTGCCGATTCGTTGGTTGTGCATCGTTTTGTGCTGCCTCTTTGGATGCTCCTCCCTCGATTGAGCGCTACCGGCTGCGCCCGCTGGCGTGTGAACGGTGTACGGGTCAAGCTGCTGACTGTTTACTGCGCGCGCGGAGACGAGCGCGGACCCCGAAGCGGATATTTACTTTGTGTTGCTGGCGATCAGCTGCGTCGTTTGACTGTGCGTGCGATGACGCGCGGACCTGTTTTGGTTTGGTGGCAGGGACCACCCGTGTCTCGTGGGCGGTGCGTGGTTCGCACTTTGGACCCGGATTTTTTTCCCGCTTCGGTGTTTTTTTGTGTGTGGAACGGTCTCTGGGTGATATGTACGCCTGTGTTGACGGGGGCTCGACTGTGGTCGGGGTCGCCGGCCTCGAGCGCGATGTCGCGCACGGAATTTGTGTATTGGTTTTGTTTATTGGCGACTCACGATTGTTCACCGTAACCGCCCAGGGCATTTGCTTCTGGGGAATAAAGGATTTTCAAAGTCAAAGTCTCCCACCCCGGCCTCCCTCTCTCTCTCCCCCCCCCCGGCCTCCCTCTCTCTCTCCCCCCCCCCCGGCCTCCCTCTCTCTCTCTCCCCCCCCGGCCTCCCTCTCTCTCTCCCCCACCGGCCTCCCTCTCTCTCTCACCCCCCGGCCCCCCTCTCTCTCCCCCCAGGCCCCCCTCTCTCTCCCCCGGGCCCCCCTCTCTCTCCCCCTCCCGGCCTCCCTCTCTCTCTCCCCTCCCGGCTTCCCTCTCTTTCTCCCCCCCGGCCTCCCCCTCTCTCTCCCCCCCGGCCCCCCTCTCTCTCTCCCCCCCCGGCCCCCCTCTCTCTCCCCCCCGGCCCCCCTCTCTCTCCCCCCCGGCCCCCCTCTCTCTCCCCCCCGGCCCCCCTCTCTCTCCCCCCGGCCCCCTCTCTCTCCCCCCCGGCTCCCCTCTCTCTCCCCCCGGCCCCCCTCTCTCTCCCCCCGGCCCCCCTCTCTCTCCCCCCCGGCCCCCCTCTCTCTCCACCCCGGCCCCCCTCTCTCTCCCCCCCCGGCCCCCCTCTCTCCCCCCGGCCCCCCTCTCTCTCCCCCCCGCCCGCCCCCCTCTCTCTCCCCCCCCGGCCCCCCTCTCTGTCCCCCCGGCCCCCCTCTCTCTCCCCCCCGGCTCCCCTCTCTCTCCCCCCGGCCCCCCTCTCTCTCCCCCCCGGCCCCCCTCTCTCTCCCCCCCGGTCCCCCTCTCTCTCCACCCCGGCCCCCCCTCTCTCTCCCCCCCCGGCCCCCCTCTCTCTCCCCCCCGGCCCCCCTCTCTCTCCCCCCCGGCCCCCCTCTCTCTCCCCCCCCGGCGCCCCTCTCTATCCCCCCGGCCCCCCTCTCTCTCCCCCCCGGCCCCCCTTAATCTCCCCCCTGGCACCCCTCTCTCTCCCCCCCGGCCCCCCTCTCTCTCACCCCCGGCCCCCCTCTCTCTCCCCCCCGGCCCCCCTCTCTCTCCCCCCCGGCCCCCCTCTCTCTCCCCCCCGGACCCCCTCTCTCTACCCCCGGCCCCCCTCTCTCTCCCCCCCGGCCCCCCTCTCTCTCCCCCTGGCCTCCCTCTCTCTCTCCCCAGGCCTCCCACTCTCTCTCCCCCAGGCCTCCCTCTCTCTCCCCGCGGCCTCCCTCTCTCTCTCTCCCCCCGGCGCACCTCTCTCTCCCCCCCGGCCCCCCTCTCTCTCCCCCCCGGCCCCCCTCTGTCTCCCCCCCGGCACTCCTTTCTCTCCCCACCGGCCCCCCTCTCTCTCACCCCCGGCCCCCCTCTCTCTCCCCCCCGGGCCCCCTCTCTCTCCCCCCCGGCCCCCCTCTCTCTCCCCCCCGGCCCCCCTCTCTCTACCCCCGGCCCCCCTCTCTCTCCCCCCGGCCCCCCTCTCTCTCCCCCTGGCCTCCCTCTCTCTCTCCCCCAGGCCTCCCTCTCTCTCTCCCCCAGGCCTCCCTCTCTCTCCCCGCGGCCTCCCTCTCTCTCTCCCCCCGGCCACCCTCTCTCTCTCCCCCAGGCCTCCCTCTCTCTCTCCCCCAGGCCTCCCTCTCTCTCTCTCCACGGCCCCCCTCTCTCCCCCCACGGCCCCCCTCTCTCCCCCCCGGACCCCCTCTCTCCCCCCCGGACCCCCTCTCTCTCCCCCCCAGCCCCCCTCTCTCTCCCCCCCTGCCCCCCTCTCTCTCCCCCCTGGCCCCCCTCTCTCTCCCCCCCGGCCCCCCTCTCTCTCCCCCCCGGCCCCCCTCTCTCTCCCCCCCGGCCCCCCTCTCTCTCCCCCCCGGCCCCCCTCTCTCTCCCCCCCGGCCTCCCTCTCTCTCTCCCCCAAGCCTCCCTCTCTCTCTCTCCCCCAGGCCTCCCTCTCTCTCTCCCCCCGGCCTCCCTCTCTCCCCCCCCCGGCCTCCCTCTCTATCTTCCCCCCCGGCCTCCCTCTCTCTCTCCCACCCCGGCCTCCCTCTATTTTCCCCCCCCCCGGCCTCCATTTCTCTCTCTCCCCCCCCGGCCTCCCTCTCTCTCTCCCCCACCGGCCCCCCTCTCTCTCCCCCCCGGCCCCCCTCTCTCTCCCCCCCGGCCCCCTCTCTCTACCCCCGGCCCCCCTCTCTCTCCCCCCCGGCCCCCCTCTCTCTACCCCCGGCCCCCCTCTCTCTCCCCCCCCGGCCCCCCTCTCTCTCCCCCTGGCCTCCCTCTCTCTCTCCCCCAGGCCTCCCTCTCTCTCTCCCCCAGGCCTCCCTCTCTCTCCCCGCGGCCTCCCTCTCCCCCCGGCCACCCTCTCTCTCTCCCCCAGGCCTCCCTCTCTCTCTCCCCCAGGCCTCCCTCTCTCTCTCCCCCCGGCCCCCCTCTCTCCCCCCACGGCCCCCATCTCTCCCCCCCGGCCCCCCTCTCTCTCCCCCCCGGCCCCCCTCTCTCTCCCCCCCGGACCCCCTCTCTCTACCCCCGGCCCCCCTCTCTCTCCCCCCCGGCCCCCCTCTCTCTCCCCCTGGCCTCCCTCTCTCTCTCCCCCAGGCCTCCCACTCTCTCTCCCCCAGGCCTCCCACTCTCTCTCCCCCAGGCCTCCCTCTCTCTCCCCGCGGCCTCCCTCTCTCTCTCTCCCCCCGGCGCACCTCTCTCTCCCCCCGGCCCCCCTCTCTCTCCCCCCCGGCCCCCCTCTGTCTCCCCCCGGCACTCCTTTCTCTCCCCACCGGCCCCCCTCTCTCTCACCCCCGGCCCCCTCTCTCTCCCCCCCGGGCCCCCTCTCTCTCCCCCCCGGCCCCCCTCTCTCTCCCCCCCGGCCCCCCTCTCTCTACCCCCGGCCCCCCTCTCTCTCCCCCCGGCCCCCCTCTCTCTCCCCCTGGCCTCCCTCTCTCTCTCCCCCAGGCCTCCCTCTCTCTCTCCCCCAGGCCTCCCTCTCTCTCCCCGCGGCCTCCCTCTCTCTCTCCCCCCGGCCACCCTCTCTCTCTCCCCCAGGCCTCCCTCTCTCTCTCCCCCAGGCCTCCCTCTCTCTCTCCCCACGGCCCCCCTCTCTCCCCCCACGGCCCCCCTCTCTCCCCCCCGGACCCCCTCTCTCTCCCCCCCGGACCCCCTCTCTCTCCCCCCCGGCCCCCCTCTCTCTCCCCCCCGGCCCCCCTCTCTCTCCCCCCTGGCCCCCCTCTCTCTCCCCCCCGGCCCCCCTCTCTCTCCCCCCCGGCCCCCTCTCTCTCCCCCCCGGCCCCCCTCTCTCTCCCCCCCGGCCCCCCTCTCTCTCCCCCCCGGCCTCCCTCTCTCTCTCCCCCAAGCCTCCCTCTCTCTCTCTCCCCCAGGCCTCCCTCTCTCTCTCCCCCCGGCCTCCCTCTCTCCCCCCCCCGGCCTCCCTCTCTATCTTCCCCCCCGGCCTCCCTCTCTCTCTCCCACCCCGGCCTCCCTCTATTTTCCCCCCCCCCGGCCTCCATTTCTCTCTCTCCCCCCCCGGCCTCCCTCTCTCTCTCCCCCACCGGCCCCCCTCTCTCTCCCCCCCGGCCCCCCTCTCTCTCCCCCCCGGCCCCCCTCTCTCTACCCCCGGCCCCCCTCTCTCTCCCCCCCGGCCCCCCTCTCTCTACCCCCGGCCCCCCTCTCTCTCCCCCCCGGCCCCCCTCTCTCTCCCCCTGGCCTCCCTCTCTCTCTCCCCCAGGCCTCCCTCTCTCTCTCCCCCAGGCCTCCCTCTCTCTCCCCGCGGCCTCCCTCTCCCCCCGGCCACCCTCTCTCTCTCCCCCAGGCCTCCCTCTCTCTCTCCCCCAGGCCTCCCTCTCTCTCTCCCCCCGGCCCCCTCTCTCCCCCCACGGCCCCCATCTCTCCCCCCCGGACCCCTCTCTCTCCCCCCCGGACCCCCTCTCTCTCCCCCCCGGACCCCCTCTCTCTCCCCCCCGGCCCCCCTCTCTCTCCCCCCAGGCCCCCCTCTCTCTCCCCCCCGGCCCCCCTCTCTCTCCCCCTCGGCCCCCCTCTCTCTCCCCCCGGCCCCCCTCTCTCTCTGCCCCAGGCCTCCCTCTCTTTCTCCCCCAGGCCTCCCTCTCTCTCTTCCCCCGGCCTCCCTCTCTCTCTCCCCCAGGCCTACCTCTCTCTCTCCCCCGGACCCCCTCTCTCTCCCCCCCGGCCCCCCTCTCTCTCCCCCCCGGCCCCCCCTCTCTCTCCCCCCCCGGCTCCCCTCTCTCTCCCCCCGGCCCCCCTCTCTCTCCCCCCCGGCCCCCCTCTCTCTCCCCCCCGGCCCCCCTCTCTCTCCACCCCGGCCCCCCTCTCTCTCCCCCCCGGCCCCCCGCTCTCTCCCCCCGGCCCCGCTCTCTCTCCCCCCCGGCCCCCCTCTCTCTCCCCCCGGCGCCCCTCTCTCTCCCCCCCGGCCCCCCTCTCTCTCCCCCCCGGCCCCCCTCTCTCTCTCCCCCCGGCCACCCTCTCTCTCTCCCCCAGGCCTCCCTCTCTCTCTCCCCCAGGCCTCCCTCTCTCTCTCCCCACGGCCCCCCTCTCTCCCCCCACGGCCCCCCTCTCTCCCCCGGACCCCCTCTCTCTCCCCCCCGGACCCCCTCTCTCTCCCCCCGGACCCCTCTCTCTCCCCCCCGGCCCCCCTCTCTCTCCCCCCCGGCCCTCCTCTCTCTCCCCCCTGGCCCCCCTCTCTCTCCCCCCCCGGCCCCCCTCTCTCTCCCCCCCGGCCCCCCTCTCTCTCCCCCCCGGCCCCCCTCTCTCTCCCCCCCGGCCCCCCTCTCTCTCCCCCCCGGCCCCCCTCTCTCTCCCCCTCGGCCCCCCTCTCTCTCCCCCCGGCCCCCCTCTCTCTCTGCCCCAGGCCTCCCTCTCTTTCTCCCCCAGGCCTCCCTCTCTCTCTCCCCCCGGCCTCCCTCTCTCTCTCCCCCAGGCCTACCTCTCTCTCTCCCCCAGGCCTCCCTCTCTCTCTCCCCACGGCCCCCCTCTCTCCCCCCACGGCCCCCCTCTCTCCCCCCCGGACCCCCTCTCTCTCCCCCCCGGCCCCCCTCTCTCTCCCCCCCGGCCCCCCTCTCTCTCCCCCCCGGCTCCCCTCTCTCTCCCCCCGGCTCCCCTCTCTCTCCCCCCGGCCCCCCTCTCTCTCCCCCCCGGCCCCCCTCTCTCTCCCCCCCGGCCCCCCTCTCTCTCCACCCCGGCCCCCCTCTCTCTCCCCCCCCGGCCCCCCTCTCTCTCCCCCCCGGCCCCCCTCTCTCTCCCCCCCGGACCCCCTCTCTCTCCCCCCCTGCGCCCCTCTCTCTCCCCCCCGGCCCCCCTCTCTCTCCCCCCGGCCCCCCTCTATCTCCCCCCCGGCACCCCTCTCTCTCCCCCCCCGGCCCCCCTCTCTCTCACCCCCGGCCCCCTCTCTCTCCCCCCCGCCCCCCTCTCTCTCCCCCCCGGCCCCCCTCTCTCTCCCCCCGGCCCCCCTCTCTCTACCCCCGGCCCCCTCTCTCTCCCCCCCGGCCCCCCTCTCTCTCCCCCTGGCCTCCCTCTCTCTCCCCCCAGGCCTCCCTCTCTCTCTCCCCACGGCCCCCCTCTCTCCCCCCACGCCCCCCTCTCTCCCCCCCGGACCCCCTCTCTCTCCCCCCCGGACCCCCTCTCTCTCCCCCCCGGACCCCCTCTCTCTCCCCCCCGGCCCCCCTCTCTCTCCCCCCCGGCCCCCTCTCTCTCCCCCCTGGCCCCCCTCTCTCTCCCCCCCGGCCCCCCTCTCTCTCCCCCCCGGCCCCCCTCTCTCTCCCCCCCGGCCCCCCCTCTCTCTCCCCCCCAGCCCCCCTCTCTCTCCCCCCCGGCCCCCCTCTCTCTCCCCCTCGGCCCCCCTCTCTCTCCCCCCGGCCCCCCTCTCTCTCCCCCCGGCCCCCCTCTCTCTCTGCCCCAGGCCTCCCTCTCTTTCTCCCCCAGGCCTCCCTCTCTCCCTCCCCCAGGCCTACCTCTCTCTCTCCCCCAGGCCTCCCTCTCTCTCTCCCCAGGGCCCCCCTCTCTCCCCCCCGGCTCCCCTCTCTCTCCCCCCCCGGCCCCCCTCTCTCTCCCCCCCGGCCCCCCTCTCTCTCCCCCCCGGCCCCCCTCTCTCTCCACCCCGGCCCCCCTCTCTCTCCCCCCCCGGCCCCCCTCTCTCTCCCCCCCGGCCCCCCTCTCTCTCCCCCCCGGCCCCCCTCTCTCTCCCCCCGGCGCCCCTCTCTCTCCCCCCCGGCCCCCCTCTCTCTCTCACCCCCGGCCCCCCTCTCTCTCCCCCCCGCCCCCCTCTCTCTCCCCCCCGGCCCCCCTCTCTCTCCCCCCCGGCCCCCCTCTCTCTACCCCCGGCCCCCTCTCTCTCCCCCCCGGCCCCCCTCTCTCTCCCCCTGGCCTCCCTCTCTCTCTCCCCCAGGCCTCCCTCTCTCTCTCCCCCAGGGCTCCCTCTCTCTCTCTCCCCCCGGCGCACCTCTCTCTCCCCCCGGCCCCCCTCTCTCTCCCCCCCGGCCCCCCTCTGTCTCCCCCCCGGCCCCCCTCTCTCTCACCCCCGGCCCCCCTCTCTCTCCCCCCCGGCCCCCCTCTCTCTCCCCCCCGGCCCCCCTCTCTCTCCCCCCAGCCCCCCTTTCTCTACCCCCGGCCCCCCTCTCTCTCCCCCCCGGCCCCTCTCTCTCTCCCCCTGGCCTCCCTCTCTCTCTCCCCCAGGCCTCCCTCTCTCTCTCCCCCAGGCCTCCCTCTCGCTCCCCGCGGCCTCCCTCTCTCTCTCCCCCCGGCCCCCTTTTTTCTCCTCTCTCCCCCAGGCCTCCCTCTCTCTCTCCCCCAGGCCTCCCTCTCTCTCTCCCCACGGCCCCCCTCTCTCCCCCCACGGCCCCCCTCTCTCCCCCCCGGACCCCCTCTCTCTCCCCCCCGGACCCCCTCTCTCTCCCCCCGGACCCCCTCTCTCTCCCCCCCGGCCCCCTTCTCTCTCCCCCCCGGCCCCCCTCTCTCTCCCCCCTGGCCCCCCTCTCTCTCCCCGCCGGCCCCCCTCTCTCTCCCCCCCGGCCCCCCCTCTCTCTCCCCCCCGGCCCCCCTCTCTCTCCCCCCCGGCCCCCCTCTCTCTCCCCCCCGGCCCCCCTCTCTCTCCCCCCCGGCCCCCCTCTCTCTCCCCTCCGGCCCCCCTCTCTCTCCCCCTCGGCCCCCCTCTCTCTCCCCCCGGCCCCCCTCTCTCTCTGCCCCAGGCCTCCCTCTCTTTCTCCCCCAGGCCTCCCCCTCTCTCTCCCCCCGGCCTCCCTCTCTCTCTCCCCCAGGCCTACCTCTCTCTCTCCCCCAGGCCTCCCTCTCTCTCTCCCCCAGGCCTCCCTCTCTCTCTCCCCCAGGCCTCCCTCTCTCTCTCCCCCGGCCTCCCTCTCTCTCTCCCCCAAGCCTCCCTCTCTCTCTCCCCCAGGCCTCCCTCTCTCTCTCCCCCCGGCCTCCCTCTCTCCCCCCCCCGGCCTCCCTCTCTATCTTCCCCCCCGGCCTCCCTCTCTCTCTCCCACCCCGGCCTCCCTCTCTTTTTCCCCCCCCCGGCCTCCATCTCTCTCTCTCCCCCCCCGGCCTCCCTCTCTCTCTCCCCCACCGGCCCCCCTCTCTCTCCCCCCCGGCCCCCCTCTCTCTACCCCCGGCCCCCCTCTCTCTCCCCCCGGCCCCCCTCTCTCTCCCCCTGGCCTCCCTCTCTCTCTCCCCCAGGCCTCCCTCTCTCTCTCCCCCAGGCCTCCCTCTCTCTCCCCGCGGCCTCCCTCTCTCTCTCCCCCCGGCCACCCTCTCTCTCTCCCCCAGGCCTCCCTCTCTCTCTCCCCCAGGCCTCCCTCTCTCTCTTCCCCCGGCCCCCCTCTCTCCCCCCACGGCCCCCCTCTCTCCCCCCCGGACCCCCTCTCTCTCCCCCCCGGACCCCCTCTCTCTCCCCCCCGGCCCCCCTCTCTCTCCCCCCCGGCCCCCCTCTCTCTCCCCCCAGGCCCCCTCTCTCTCCCCCCCCGGCCCCCCTCTCTCTCCCCCTCGGCCCCCCTCTCTCTCCCCCCGGCCCCCCTCTCTCTCTGCCCCAGGCCTCCCTCTCTTTCTCCCCCAGGCCTCCCTCTCTCTCTCCCCCCGGCCTCCCTCTCTCTCTCCCCCAGGCCTACCTCTCTCTCTCCCCCAGGCCTCCCTCTCTCTCTCCCCACGGCCCCCCTCTCTCCCCCCACGGCCCCCCTCTCTCCCCCCCGGACCCCCTCTCTCTCCCCCCCGGCCCCCCTCTCTCTCCCCCCCGGCCCCCCTCTCTCTCCCCCCCGGCTCCCCTCTCTCTCCCCCCCGGCCCCCCTCTCTCTCCCCCCCGGCCCCCCTCTCTCTCCCCCCCGGCCCCCCTCTCTCTCCCACCCTGGCCCCCCCTCTCTCTCCCCCCCCGGCCCCCCGCTCTCTCCCCCCCGGCCCCCCTCTCTCTCCCCCCCGGCCCCCCTCTCTCTCCCCCCGGCCCCCCTCTCTCTCCCCCCAGGCCCCCTCTCTCTCCCCCCCGGCCCCCCCTCTCTCTCCCCCCCGGCTCCCCTCTCTCTCCCCCCCGGCCCCCCTCTCTCTCCCCCCTGGCCCCCCTCTCTCTCCCCCCCGGCCCCCCTCTCTCTCCCCCCCCTGCCCCCCTCTCTCTCCCCCCCAGCCCCCCTCTCTCTCCCCCCCGGCCCCCCTCTCTCTCCCCCCATCGCCCCTCTCTCTCCCCCCCGGCCCCCCTCTCTCCCCCCCCGGCCCCCCTCTCTCTCTCTCTCTCGAGCGTGCTCGGAGGAGGTCGCATCCAGGTGGAGCTCCGAGCTGCACACCTGGAACAATGGAGGCCTGATTTTTCCATCAAATTAGGCCAGGCCTGAGAGAGGTTACAATGGGGAGATTAAACAACACTCTTTCCCCACGTTTTGTAAATGTTTATTCCTTTTGATTTCATTTTATTTTGCTCACCGAGTCGTCCCGAAAAGTTTATTTCGAGCGGCTCGTGAGCTGGACGGAGAACGAAAAAAAAACAACAAAAAAACAACAACAGCGAGCCCGTGCGCAGGTGTGCTGCTGCCGACCACCACCATGGCGCAGCGCACCGCGCTGGAGGCTCTCACGAGGAGGAACGGGCTCGCCGTCTATCCGCCGGCGGAGGTCGCCGTCGACGCCGTCGCCGCCGCGGTGGCCGCGCGCGTCGGCTACGCCGGCGTCGTCGCGGCCCAGCGGCAAAGCGGCGGCGTCACGGTGTACGTGGCGGAGGAGGCGATGGCGGCGCGCCTGGTGGAGACGGGGCTCACCGTGGGTGAGCTTCACCTGCGGTGCGCCCCGCTCGCCGCGCCCGCCGTCAGGGTGGCGCTCTCTGGAGCGCCGCCCTTTCTGAGCAGCGCCGACATCCTGCGGGACCTCCAACGCTACGGGACGGCGGTGTCGTCCATCGCGATGCTGCCCCTGCGGACGAGGGACCCCAGGTTGGCGCACGTGCTGACGCTACAGCGCCAGGTTTTCATGATATTGAAGGACGGCAACGCGGACCTGGACGTGAATTTTAAATACACGGTGCAGGGCTGCGCGTACACGGTGTACGCGTCCACAGCTAGCATGAGATGCTACGGGTGTGGAGTTAACGGCCACGCCCGGAGGAACTGCCCGAACAGGGCGAGCGAGTCTGCCGTGCCGGCCGCTGTAGGGCGGGCGGAGCAGCGGCAGGCGCAACAGCAACAACAACCACAACCACAACAACAACCACAACAGCAGCGGCCGATGCCGCAACAGCAACAACAACAGCGGCAGCAGTGGGGACAGCAGGGAATGCTCCCCGCCCCAGCAGCTGACTGTGAGGAACCGATGCTTGAGGAGGAGGACGAGCGAGGTCTCTCCGACCGTCCCCAGCGGAGGAAGCGGAGGGTCGGGAGCGACCCGGCAGCAGCGGAAGCGGCAGGGCGCGACGGCGCCCCCGCGAAGCGGACGGTGGTCGCCGGCAGCGACAGCGAGCCGGAGCGCCACTCGGACGCGGCGACGGGGAGCGACGGCGAGCCCGAGCCGCGGGACGGGATGGGCGACGACGGCGGCGGTGTCTATCCGCCGGGCGGCGCCGCGGAAGCGGAGCGACCCTCGGGGCCGGATGCGGCCCCGATCGCCCCGGGATCGCGAACCACCGCTCCCCCCCCCCTCACCGACGTCGCCGCGGCGCTCGAGAGCGCCGCGGCGACGACGGGGACCCGCCCCGAGCCGGAGGAGATCCCGGCCGCGGGTGGGTCGAGCGGAGGGGAGGCCACCAGGCCCCAGGTGGGCGGGCACGCGGGCCTCGATGACCGATTATTATTATCGGAGTCGAGGTTGGAGTCGACGTCAACGTCGACGTTCAATGACCACGGCTCCATCGCCGGCACAGATGGTGAAAGCGTCGACACGGACGACGGCGACGAGGTCGAGGAGTATGCCCCGAGCGTCGTCCTCGGCTTCATACGAACCACTCCCCGAGAGCCCAAGTCGGAAGTCGTAGTCACCTTCCCCGACATGGCGGGCTTTCTGGCGACCGCGTCAATCATCAATCAGGACCCGGACAAGTACGGCTGCACTCGGTGGGAGCGCATCGTACTGAGAACGTTAATAGACCGTGTGCAGGAGGAGCTAGACGCTCTTCAAAGAAGGGTGAGACTCTTTATGCCCCCCAGTCACGGGACATGCAGAACCCGGACGAGTAAGGCTACACTCAAGTGTGAGCGCAGGTTGATGAAACGGGTGGTGGGGGAGCGAGCTGCTCCTCGTCGCAAGGCGGGAATCGGCACCCCCCTCTCACGAGATATACCGCTTGGCTCGCTGGTACGCCGGGGCCGGGCGGGTACATCGCAGCTAGGGCAGACCTGCGAGATTTTAATGTTTGCTCGCGAGAGAGGTTTTGGTAAGCCGATGCATTGCCGATTCGTTGGTTGTGCATCGTTTTGTGCTGCCTCTTTGGATGCTCCTCCCTCGATTGAGCGCTACCGGCTGCGCCGCTGGCGTGTGAACGGTGTACGGGTCAAGCTGCTGACTGTTTACTGCGCGCGCGGAGACGAGCGCGGACCCCGAAGCGGATATTTACTTTGTGTTGCTGGCGATCAGCTGCGTCGTTTGACTGTGCGTGCGATGACGCGCGGACCTGTTTTGGTTTGGTGGCAGGGACCACCCGTGTCTCGTGGGCGGTGCGTGGTTCGCACTTTGGACCCGGATTTTTTCCCGCTTCGGTGTTTTTTTGTGTGTGGAACGGTCTCTGGGTGATATGTACGCCTGTGTTGACGGGGGCTCGACTGTGGTCGGGGTCGCCGGCCTCGAGCGCGATGTCGCGCACGGAATTTGTGTATTGGTTTTGTTTATTGGCGACTCACGATTGTTCACCGTAACCGCCCAGGGCATTTGCTTCTGGGGAATAAAGGATTTTCAAAGTCAAAGTCTCCCACCCCGGCCTCCCTCTCTCTTCCCCCCCCCGGCCTCCCTCTCTCTCCTCCTCCCCCCCCCCCCCCGGCCTCCCTCTCTCTCTCTCCCCCCCCGGCCTCCCTCTCTCTCTCCCCCACCGGCCTCCCTCTCTCTCTCACCCCCCGGCCCCCCTCTCTCTCCCCCCAGGCCCCCCTCTCTCTCCCCCCGGGCCCCCCTCTCTCTCCCCCTCCCGGCCTCCCTCTCTCTCTCCCCTCCCGGCCTCCCTCTCTTTCTCCCCCCCGGCCTCCCCCTCTCTCTCCCCCCCGGCCCCCCTCTCTCTCCCCCCCCGGCCCCCCTCTCTCTCCCCCCCGGCCCCCCTCTCTCTCCCCCCCGGCCCCCTCTCTCTCCCCCCGGCCCCCCTCTCTCTCCCCCCGGCCCCCCTCTCTCTCCCCCCCGGCCCCCCCTCTCTCCCCCCGGCCCCCCTCTCTCTCCCCCCCGGCCCCCCTCTCTCTCCCCCCCCGGCCCCCCTCTCTCTCCCCCCGGCCCCCCTCTCTCTCCCCCCCCGGCCCCCCCTCTCTCCCCCCCGGCCCCCCTCTCTCTCCCCCCGGCCCCCCTCTCTCTCCCCCCCGGTCCCCCTCTCTCTCCACCCCGGCCCCCCTCTCTCTCCCCCCCCGGCCCCCCTCTCTCTCCCCCCCGGCCCCCCTCTCTCTCCCCCCCGGCCCCCCTCTCTCTCCCCCCCGGCGCCCCTCTCTATCCCCCCCGGCCCCCCTCTCTCTCCCCCCCGGCCCCCCTCTCTCTCCCCCCCCGGCCCCCCTCTCTCTCCCCCCCGGCCCCCTCTCTCCCCCCCGGCGCCCCTCTCTATCCCCCCGGCCCCCCTCTCTCTCCCCCCCGGCCCCCCTCTCTCTCCCCCCCGGACCCCCTCTCTCTACCCCCGGCCCCCCTCTCTCTCCCCCCCGGCCC
>NW_027423454.1:0-74378 GCF_048934315.1 Petromyzon marinus
CGAGACCGCCCGGGACCGGCCGGGACCGCCCCGGACCTCTCGCGACCGCCCGGGACCGCCCCGGACCGCCCCGGACCGCCCGGGACCGCCCCGGACCGCCGGGGACCGCCCGGGACCGCCCGAGACCGCCCGGGACCGCCCGGGACAGCCCGGGACCGCCCGGGACCGCCCGGGACCGCCCCGGACCGCCCCGGACCGCCCGGGACCGCCCGGACCACCTGGGACCGCCCGGGACCGCCCCGGACCGCCCCGGACCGCCCCGGACCGCCCCGGACCGCCCCGGACCGCCCGGGACAGCCCGGGACCGCCCGGGACTGCCCGGGACAGCCCGGGACCGCCCGGACCTCCCGGGATTGGCCGGGACCGCCCTGGACCGCCCCGGACCGCCCGGGACCGCCCGGAACCGCCCGGGACCGCCCGGGACCGCCCCGGACCGCCCGGGACCGCCCCGGACCGCCCCGGACCGGCCGGGACCGCCCCAGACCTCCCGGGACCGCCGGGGACCGCTCGGGACCGCCCGAGACCGCCCGGGACCGCCCGGGACCGCCCCGGACCGCCCCAACCGCCCGGGACCGCCCCGGACCGCCTGGGACCGCCCGGGACCGCCCGGGACCGCTCGGGACCCCGGACCGCCCGGGACCGCCCGGGACCCCCCCGGACCGCCCGAGACTGCCCGGGACCACCCGGGACTGCCCGGGACCGCCCGGGACCGCCCCGGACCGCCCGGGACCGCCCGGGACCGACCGGTACTGCCCGGGACCGCCCGGGACCGCCCGGGACCGCCCGGGACCGCCCGAGACCGCCCGGGACCGGCCGGGACCGCCCCGGACCTCTCGCGACCGCCCGGGACCGCCCCGGACCGCCCCGGACCGCCCGGGACCGCCCCGGACCGCCGGGGACCGCCCGGGACCGCCCGAGACCGCCCGGGACCGCCCGGGACAGCCCCTGGACCGCCCGGGACCGCCCGGGACCGCCCGGACCGCCCCGGACCGCCCGGGACCGCCCCGGACCACCTGGGACCGCCCGGGACCGCCCCGGACCGCCCCGGACCGCCCCGGACCGCCCCGGACCGCCCCGGACCGCCCGGGACAGCCGGGACCGCCCGGGACTGCCCGGGACAGCCCGGGACCGCCCGGACCTCCCGGGATTGGCCGGGACCGCCCTGGACCGCCCCGGAACGCCCGGGACCGCCCGGAACCGCCCGGGACTGCCCGAGACCGCCCGGGAACGCCCCGGACCGCCCGGGACCGCCCGGGACCACCCCGGACCGCCCCGGACCGCCCGGGACCGCCCGGGACCGCCCGGGACCGCCTGGGACCGCCCGGGACCGGCCGGGACCGCCCAGGACCGGCCTGGACCGCCCCGGACCTGCCAGGACCGCCCCGGACCTCCCGGGACCGCCCGGGACCGCCCGGGACCGCCCGAGACCGCCCGGGACCGCCCGGGACTGCCCTGGACCGCCCCGGACCGCCCGGGACCGCCCCGCACCGCCCGGGACCGCCCGGGACCGCCCGAGACCGCCCGAGACCGCCCGGGACCCCCCGGGACCGCCCGGGACCGCCCGGGACCGCCCGGGACCGCCCTCGACCGCCTGGGACCGCCCGGGACCGCCCGGGACCGCCCGGGACTGCCTAGACCGCCCCGGACCGCCCGGGACGGCCCGGGACCGCCCGGGACCGCCCGGGACCGCCCGGGACCGCTCCGGACCCACCCAGACCCGCCCGGGACCGCCACGGACCGCCCCGGACCACCCCGGACCGCCCGGGACCGCCCGGGATCGCCCGGGACCGGCCGGGACCGCCCGGGACCGGCCAGGACCGCCACGGGACCGGCCGGGACCGCCCCGGACCTCTCGGGACCGCCCGGGACCGCCCGGGACCGCCCCGAGACCTCCCGGGACCGCCCGGGACCGCCCCGGACCGCCCCGGACCGTCCGGGACCGCCCCGGACCACCCGGGACCGCCCGGGACCGCCCTGGACTGCCCGGGACCGCTCGGGACCGCCCGGGACCGCCCGGGACCGCCCGGGACCGCCCGGGACCGCCCGGGACCGTCCGGGACCGCCCGGGACCTCCCCGGACCGCCCGGGACCGCCCGGGACCGCCCGGGACTGCCCGGGACCGCCCGGGACCGCCCCGGACCGCCCCGGACCGGCCGGGACCGCCCCAGACCTCCCGGGACCGCCGGGGACTGCTCGGGACCGCCCGAGACCGCCCGGGACCGCCCGGGACCGCCCCGGACTGCCCCGACCGCCCGGGACCGCCCCGGACCGCCTGGGACCGCCCGGGACCGCCCGGGACCGCCCGGGACCGCCCGGGACCGCCCGGGACCGCCCCGGACCGCCCGAGACCGCCCGGGACCACCCGGGACTGCCCGGGACCGCCCGGGACCGCCCCGGACCGCCCGGGACCGCCCGGGACCGACCGGTACTGCCTGGGACCGCCCAGGACCGCCCGGGACCGCCCGGGACCGCCCGAGACCGCCCGGGACCGGCCGGGACCGCCCCGGACCTCTCGCGACCACCCGGGACCGCCCCGACCGCCCCGGACCGCCCGGGACCGCCCCGGACCGCCGGGGACCGCCCGGGACCGCCCGAGACCGCCCGGGACCGCCCGGGACAGCCCGGGACCGCCCGGGACCGCCCGGGACCGCCCCGGACCGCCCCGGACCGCCCGGGACCGCCCCGGACCGCCCGGGACCGCCCGGGACCGCCCCGGACCGCCCGGACCGCCCCGGACCGCCCCGGACCACCCCGGACCGCCCGGGACAGCCCGGGACCGCCTGGGACCGCCCGGGACAGCCCGGGACCGCCCGGACCTCCCGGGATTGGCCGGGACCGCCCCGGACCGCCCCGGACCGCCCCGGACCTCCCGGGACCGCCCGGGACCGCCCGGGACCGCCCGAGACCGCCCGGGACCGCCCGGGACTGCCCTGGACCGCCCCGGACCGCCCGGGACCGCCCGAGACCGCCCGAGACCGCCCGCCCGGGACCCCCCGGGACCGCCCGGGACCGCCCGGGACCGCCCGGGACCGCCCTCGACCGCCTGGGACCGCCCGGGGACCGCCCGGGACCGCCCGGGACTGCCCTAGACCGCCCCGGACCGCCCGGGACGGCCCGGGACCGCCCGGGACCGCCCGGGACCGCCCGGGACCGCTCCGGACCACCCAGAACCGCCCGGGACCGCCACGGACCGCCCCGGACCACCCCGGACCGCCCGGGACCGCCCGGGATCGCCCGGGACCGGCCGGGACGCCCGGGACCGGCCAGGACCGCCACGGACCGGCCGGGACCGCCCCGGACCTCTCGGGACCGCCCGGGACCGCCCGGGACCGCCCGAGACCTCCCGGGACCGCCCGGGACCGCCCCGGACCGCCCCGGACCGTCCGGGACCGCCCCGGACCACCCGGGACCGCCCGGGACCGCCCTGGACTGCCCGGGACCGCTCGGGACCGCCCGGGACCGCCCGGGACCGCCCGGGACCGCCCGGGACCGCCCGGGACCGTCCGGGACCGCCCGGACCTCCCCGGACCGCCCGGGACCGCCCGGGACCGCCCGGGACTGCCCGGGACCGCCCGGGACCGCCCCGGACCGCCCCGGACCGGCCGGGACCGCCCCAGACCTCCCGGGACCGCCGGGGACTGCTCGGGACCGCCCGAGACCGCCCGGGACCGCCCGGGACCGCCCCGGACTGCCCCGACCGCCCGGGACCGCCCCGGACCGCCTGGGACCGCCCGGGACCGCCCGGGACCGCCCGGGACCGCCCGGGACCGCCCGGGACCGCCCCGGACCGCCCGAGACCGCCCGGGACCACCCGGGACTGCCCGGGACCGCCCGGGACCGCCCCGGACCGCCCGGGACCGCCCGGGACCGACCGGTACTGCCTGGGACCGCCCAGGACCGCCCGGGACCGCCCGGGACCGCCCGAGACCGCCCGGGACCGGCCGGGACCGCCCCGGACCTCTCGCGACCACCCGGGACCGCCCCGGACCGCCCCGGACCGCCCGGGACCGCCCCGGACCGCCGGGGACCGCCCGGGACCGCCCGAGACCGCCCGGGACCGCCCGGGACAGCCGGGACCGCCCGGGACCGCCCGGGACCGCCCCGGACCGCCCCGGACCGCCCGGGACCGCCCCGGACCGCCCGGGACCGCCCGGGACCGCCCCGGACCGCCCCGGACCGCCCCGGACCGCCCCGGACCACCCCGGACCGCCCGGGACAGCCCGGGACCGCCTGGACCGCCCGGGACAGCCCGGGACCGCCCGGACCTCCCGGGATTGGCCGGGACCGCCCCGGACCGCCCCGGACCGCCCGGACCTCCCGGGACCGCCCGGGACCGCCCGGGGACCGCCCGGACCGCCCGGGACCGCCCGGGACTGCCCTGGACCGCCCGGACCGCCCGGGACCGCCCCCGCACCGCCCGGGACCGCCCGGGACCGCCCGAGACCGCCCGAGACCGCCCGGGACCCCCGGGACCGCCCGGGACCGCCCGGGACCGCCCAGGACCGCCCTGGACCGCCTGGGACCGCCCGGGACCGCCCGGGACCGCCCGGGACCGCCCGGGACTGCCCTGGACCGCCCCGGACCGCCCGGGACGGCCCGGGACCGCCCGGGACCGCCCGGGACCGCCGGGACCGCTCCCGACCGCCCGGGACCGCCCCGGACCGCCCGGGACCGCCCGGGACCGCCCGAGACCGCCAGGGACCGCCCGAGACCGCCCGGACCGCCCGGGACCGCCCGGGACCGCCCGCGACCGCCCGGGACCACCCGGGACCGCCGGGACTGCCCGGGACCGCCCGGGACCGCCCGGGACCGGCCGGGACCGCCCCGGACCGGACGCGACCGCCCCAGACCTCCCGGGACCGCCGGGGACCGTACGGGACCGCCCGAGACGCCGGACCGCCCGGGACCGCCCCGGACCGCCCGGACCGCCCGGGACCGCCCCGGACCGCCTGGGACCGCCCGGGACCGCCCGGGACCGCCCGGGACCGTCCGGGACTGCCCGGGACCGCCCCGGACCGCCCGGGACCGCCCGGGACCGCCCGGGACTGCCCGGGACCGCCCGGGACCGCCCCGGACCGCCCAGGACCGGCCGGGACCGCCCCAGACCTCCGGGACCGCCGGGGACCGCTCGGGACCGCCCGAGACCGCCGGGACCGCCCGGGACCGCCCCGGACCGCCCCGACCGCCCGGCACCGCCCTGGACCGCCTGGGAACCGCCCGGGACTGCCCGGGACCGCCCGGGGACCGCCCGGGACCGGCCGGGACCGCCCCGGACCGGACGCGACCGCCCCAGACCTCCCGGGACCACCGGGGACCGCACGGGACCGCCCGAGACCGCCCGGGACCGCCCGGGACCGCCCAGGACCGCCCGGACCGCCCGGGACCGCCCCGGACCGCCTGGGACCGCCCGGGACCGCCCGGGACCGCCCGGGACCGTCCGGGACCGCCCGGGACCGCCCCGGACCGCCCGGGACCGCCCCGGACCGCCCCGGACGGCCGGGACCGCCCCAGACCTCCCGGGACCGCCGGGGACCGCTCGGGACCGCCCGAGACCGCCCGGGACCGCCCGGGACCGCCCCGGACCGCCCCAACCGCCCCCGGGACCGCCCCGGACCGCCTGGGACCCCGGGACCGCCCGGGACCGCTCGGGACCGCCCGGGACCGCCCGGGACCGCCCGGGACCGCCCCGGACCACCCGAGACTGCCCGGGACCACCCGGGACTGCCCGGGACCGCCCGGGACCGCCCCGGACCGCCCGGGACCGCCCGGGACCGACCGGTACTGCCCGGGACCGCCCGGGACCGCCCGGGACCGCCCGGGACCGCCCGAGACCGCCCGGGACCGGCCGGGACCGCCCCGGACCTCCTCGCGACCGCCCGGGACCGCCCCGGACCGCCCCGGACCGCCCGGGACCGCCCCGGACCGCCGGGGACCGCCCGGGACCGCCCGAGACCGCCCGGGACCGCCCGGGACAGCCCGGGACCGCCCGGGACCGCCAGGGACCGCCCCGGACCGCCCCGGACCGCCCGGGACCGCCCCAGACCACCTGGGACCGCCCGGGACCGCCCCGGACCGCCCCGGACCGCCCCGGACCGCCCCGGACCGCCCCGGACCGCCCGGGACAGCCCGGGACCGCCCGGGACTGCCCGGGACAGCCCGGGACCGCCCGGACCTCCCGGGATTGGCCGGGACCGCCCTGGACCGCCCCGGACCGCCCGGGACCGCCCGGAACCGCCCGGGGACCGCCCGGGACCGCCCCGGACCGCCGCGGACCGCCCCGGACCGCCCCGGACCGCCCGGGACCGCCCGGGACCGCCCGAGACCGGCCGGGACCGCCCGGGACCGGCCAGGACCGCCCCGGACCGGCCGGGACCGCCCCGGACCTCCGGAACCGCCCGGGACCGCCTGGGACCGCCCAAGACCGCCCGGGACCGCCCGGGACCGCCCCGGACCGCCCCGGACCGCCCGGGACCGCCCGGGACCGCCCGAGACCGCCCGGGACCGCCCGAGACCGCCCGGACCGCCCGGGACCGCCCGGGACCGCCCTGGACCGCCCCGGACCGCTCGGGACCGCCCGGGATCGCCCGGGACCGCCCGGGACCGACTGGGACCGCCCTGGACCGCGCCAGACCGCCCGGCACGGTCCGCGACCGCCCGGGACCGCCTGGGACCGCCCGGGACCGCTCCGGACCGCCCGGAACCGCCCGGGACCACCGTGGACCGCCCCGGACCGCCCCGGACCGCCTGGGGACCGCCCGGGACCGCCCGGGACCGCCCGGGACCGCCCAGGACCGCCCGGGACCGCCCGGGACTGCCCGAGACTGCCCGGGACCGCCCGGGACCGCCCGGGACCGCCCGGGACCGCCCCGGACCGCCCCGGACTGCCCGGGACCGCCCGGGACCGCCGGGACCGCCCGGGACCGCCCGGGACCGCCCGGGACTGCCTGGGACCGCCCGGGACCGCCTGGGACCAGCCGGGACCGCCCCGGACCGGCCGGGACCGCCCGGGACCGCCCCGGACCGCCCCGGACCGCCCGGGACCGCCCCGGACCGCCCGGGACTGCCCGGAACCGCCCGGGACCGGCCGGGACCGCCCGGGACTGGCCAGGACCGCCCCGGACCGGCCGGGACCGCCCCGGACCTCCCGGGACCGCCCGGGACCGCCCGGGACCGCCCGAGACCGCCCGGCACCGCCCGGGACCGCCCGGACCGCCCCGGACCGCCCGGGACCGCCCCGGACCGCCCGGGACCGCCCGGGACCGCCCAAGACCGCCCGGGACCGCCGTGACCGCCCGGGACCGCCCGGGACCGCCCGGGACCGCCCTGGACCGCCCGGGACCGCCCGGGACGGCCCGGGACCGCCCGGGACCGCCCGGGACCGCCCAGGACTGCCCCGGACCGCCCCGGACCGCCATGGACCGCTCGGGACCGCACGGGACCGCCCGGGACCGCCCGGGACCGCCCCGGACCGCCCGGGACCGCCCGTGACCGCCGCGGACCGCCCCGGACCGCCCCGGACCGCCCGGACCGCCCGGGACCGCCTGGGACCATCCGGGACCGCCCGGGACCGCCCGGGACCGACCGTTACTGCCCGGGACCGCCCGGGACCACCCGGGACCGCCCGGGACCGCCCGAGACCGCCCGGGACCGCCCGGGAACGCCCCGGACCGCCCGGGACCGCCCGGACCGCCTGGGACCGCCCCGGACCGCCCGGGACCGGCCGGGACCGCCCCGGACCGCCCTGGACCGCCCCGGACCGCCCCGGACCTCCCGGACCCGGGACAGCCCGGGACCGCCCGGACCGCCCGGGACAGCCCGGGACCGCCCGGACCTCCCGGGACCGCCCGGGACCGCCCCGGACCGCCGCGGACCGCCCGGGACCGCCCGGGACTGCCCGGGACCGCCCGGGACCTCCCGGGACCGCCCCGGACCGCCCGGGACCCGCCCTGGACCGCCCGGGACCGCCCGGGACCGGCCGGGACCGCCCGGGACCGGCCTGGACCGCCCCGGACCGGCCAGGACCGCCCCGGACCTCCCGGGACCGCCCGGGACCGCCCGGGACCGCCCGAGACCGCCCGGGACCGCCCGGGACTGCCCCGGACCGCCCCGGACCGCCCGGGACCGCCCCGGACTGCCCGGGACCGCCCGGGACCGCCCGAGACCGCTCGAGACCGCCCGGGACCCCCCGGGACCGCCCGGGACCGCCCTGGACCGCCCGGGACCGCCCGGGACCGCCCGGGACCGCCCGGGACTGCCCTGGACCGCCCCGGACCGCCCGGAACGGCCCGGGACTGCCCTGGACCGCCCGGGACCGCCCGGGACCGCTCTGGACCGCCCAGAACCGCCCGGGACCGCCGCGGACCGCCCCGACCGCCCCGGACCGCCCGGGACCGCCCGGGACCGCCCGGGACCGGCCGGGACCGCCCGGGACCGGCCAGGACCGCCCCGGACCGGCCGGGACTGCCCCGGACCTCCCGGGACCGCCCGGGACCGCCCGGGACCGCCCGAGACCGCCCGGGACCGCCCGGGACTGCCCCGGACCGCCCCGGACCGCCCGGGACCGCCCCGGACTGCCCGGGACCGCCCGGGACCGCCCGAGACCGCTCGAGACCGCCCGGGACCCCCCGGGACCGCCCGGGACCGCCCTGGACCGCCCGGGACCGCCCGGGACCGCCCGGGACCGCCCGGGACTGCCCTGGACCGCCCCGGACCGCCCGGAACGGCCCGGGACTGCCCTGGACCGCCCGGGACCGCCCGGGACCGCTCTGGACCGCCCAGAACCGCCCGGGACCGCCGCGGACCGCCCCGGACCGCCCCGGACCGCCCGGGACCGCCCGGGACCGCCCGGGACCGGCCGGGACCGCCCGTGACCGGCCAGGACCGCCCCGGACCGGCCGGGACTGCCCCGGACCTCCCGGGACCGCCCGGACCGCCCCGGACCGCCCGAGACCGCCCGGGACCGCCCGGGACCGCCCCGGACCGCCCCGAACCGCCCGGGACCGCCCGGACCGCCCGGGACCGCCCGGGACCGCCCGAGACCGCCCGGGATCGCCCGGGACCGCCCGGGACCGCCCGGGACCGCCCTGGACCGCGCCGGACCGCCCGGGACGGCCCGGGACCGCCCGGGACCGCCTGGGACTGCCCGGGACCGCTCCGGACCGCCCGGAACCGCCCGGACCGCCGCGGACCGCCCCGGACCGCCCCGGACCGCCTGGGACCGCCCGGGACCGCCCGAGACCGCCCGAGACCCGCCCAGGACCGCCCGGGACCACCCGGGACTGCCCGGGACTGCCCGGGACCGCCCGGGACGCCCGCAACCGCCCGGGACCGCCCCGGACCGCCCCGGACCGCCCGGGACTGCCCGGGACCGCCCGGGACCGCCTGGGTCCGCCCGGGACCGCCGGGGACTGCCCGGGACCGCCCGGGACTGCCCGGACCGGCCGGGACCGCCCCGGACTGGCCGGGACCGCCCCAGACCTCCCGGGACCGCCGGGGACAGCACGGGGATTGCCCGAGACCGCCCGGGACCGCCCGGGACCGCCCCGGACCGCCCCGGACCGCCCGGGACCACCCCGGACCGCCCGGGACCGCCCGGGACCGCCCGGGACCGGCCGGGACCGCCCGGGACCGGCCAGGACCGCCCGGACCGGCCGGGACCACCCCGGACCTCCCGGGACCGCCCGGGACCGCCCGGGACCGCCCGAGACCGCCCGGGACCGCCCGGGACCGCGCCGGACCGCCCCGGACCGCCCGGGACCGCCTCGGACCGCCGGGACCGCCCGGGACCGCCCAAGACCGCCCGGGACCGCCCGTGACCGCCCGGGACCGCCCGGGACCGCCCGGGACCGCCCTGGACCGCCCGGGACCGCCCGGGACGGCCCGGGACCGCCCGGGAACGCCCGGGACCGCCAGGGACCGCTCCGGACCGCCCGGAACTGCCCGGGACCGCCGCGGACCGCCCCGGACCGCCCCGGACCGCCGGGTCGCCCGGGACCGCCCGGGACCGCCCGGGACTACCCAGGACCGCCCGGGACTGCCCAGGACTGCCCAGGACTGCCCGGGACCGCCCCGGACTGCCCGGGACCGCCCGGGACCGCCCCCGGACCGCCCCGGACCGCCCGGGACCGCCCCGGACCGCCTGGGACCGCCCGGGACCGCCCGGGACCGCCCGGGACCGCCCGGGACCGCCCGGGACCGCCCGGGACCGCCCCGGACCGCCCGACACCGCCCGGGACCGCCCGGGACTGCCCGGGACCGCCCGGGGACCGCCCCGGACCGCCCGGGACCGCCCGGGACCGACCGGGACCGCCCGGGACCGCCCGGGACCGCCCGGGACCGCCCCGGACCGCCTGACACCGCCCGGGACTGCCCGGGACTGCCCGGGACCGCCCGGGACCGCCCCGGACCACCCGGGACCGCCCGGGACCGACCGGTACTGCCCGGGACCGCCCGGGACGGCCCGGGACCGCCCGGGACCGCCCGGGACCGCCCGGGACCGCCCGGGACGCTCCGGACCGCCCGGAACCGCCCGGGACCGCCGCGGACCGCCCCGGACCGCCTCGGACCGCCCGGGACCGCCCGGGACTGCCCGGGACCGCCCGGGACCGCCCAGGACCGCCCGGGACCGCCCAGGACTGCCCGGGACTGCCCGGGACCGCCCCGGACCGCCCGGGACCGCCCGGGACCCCCGGACCGCCCCGGACCGCCCGGGACCGCCCGGGACCGCCCGCGACCGCCCGGGACCACCCGGGACCGCCGGGACTGCCCGGGACCGCCGGGACCGCCCGGACCGGCCGGGACCGCCCCAGACCGGACGCGACCGCCCCAGACCTCCCGGGACCGCCGGGGACCGTACGGGACCGCCCGAGACCGCCCGGGACCGCCCGGGACCGCCCCGGACCGCCCCGGACCGCCCGGGACCGCCCCGGACCGCCTGGGACCGCCCGGGACCGCCTGGGACCGCCCGGGACCGCCCGAGACCGCCCGAGACCGCCCAGGACCCGCCCGGGACCACCCGGGACTGCCCGGGACTGCCCGGGACCGCCCGGGACCGCCCGCAACCGCCCGGGACCGCCCCGGACCGCCCCGGACCGCCCGGGACTGCCCGGGACCGCCCGGGACCGCCTGGGTCCGCCCGGGACCGCCGGGGACTGCCCGGGACCGCCCGGGACTGCCCGGGACCGGCCGGGACCGCCCCGGACTGGCCGGGACCGCCCCAGACCTCCCGGGACCGCCGGGGACAGCACGGGATTGCCCGAGACCGCCCGGGACCGCCCGGGACCGCCCCGGACCGCCCGGACCGCCCGGGACCGCCCCGGACCGCCCGGGACCGCCCGGGACCGCCCGGGACCGGCCGGGACCGCCCGGGACCGGCCAGGACCGCCCCGGACCGGCCGGGACCACCCCGGACCTCCCGGGACCGCCCGGGACCGCCCGGGACCGCCCGAGACCGCCCGGGACCGCCCGGGACCGCGCCGGACCGCCCCGGACCGCCCGGGACCGCCTCGGACCGCCCGGGACCGCCCGGGACCGCCCAAGACCGCCCGGGACCGCCCGTGACCGCCCGGGACCGCCCGGGACCGCCCGGGACCGCCCTGGACCGCCCGGGACGCCCGGGACGGCCCGGGACCGCCCGGGAACGCCCGGGACCGCCAGGGACCGCTCCGGACCGCCCGGAACTGCCCGGGACCGCCGCGGACCGCCCCGGACCGCCCCGGACCGCCCGGGTCGCCCGGGACCGCCCGGGACCGCCCGGGACTACCCAGGACCGCCGGGACTGCCCAGGACTGCCCAGGACTGCCCGGGACCGCCCGGACTGCCCGGGACCGCCCGGGACCGCCCCGGACCGCCCCGGACCGCCCGGGACCGCCCCGGACCGCCTGGGACCGCCCGGGACCGCCCGGACCGCCCGGGACCGCCCGGGACCGCCCGGGACCGCCCGGGACCGCCCCGGACCGCCCGACACCGCCCGGGACCGCCCGGGACTGCCCGGGACCGCCCGGGACCGCCCCGGACCGCCCGGGACCGCCCGGGACCGACCGGGACCGCCCGGGACCGCCCGGGACCGCCCGGGACCGCCCCGGACCGCCTGACACCGCCCGGGACTGCCCGGGACTGCCCGGGACCGCCCGGGACCGCCCCGGACCGCCCGGGACCGCCCGGGACCGACCGGTACTGCCCGGGACCGCCCGGGACGGCCCGGGACCGCCCGGGACCGCCCGGGACCGCCCGGGACCGCCCGGGACCGCTCCGGACCGCCCGGAACCGCCCGGGACCGCCGCGGACCGCCCCGGACCGCCTCGGACCGCCCGGGACCGCCCGGGACTGCCCGGGACCGCCCGGGACCGCCCAGGACCGCCCGGGACCGCCCAGGACTGCCCGGGACTGCCCGGGACCGCCCCGGACCGCCCGGGACCGCCCGGGACCGCCCCGGACCGCCCCGGACCGCCCGGGACCGCCCGGGACCGCCCGCGACCGCCCGGGACCACCCGGGACCGCCCGGGACTGCCCGGGACCGCCCGGGACCGCCCGGGACCGGCCGGGACCGCCCCAGACCGGACGCGACCGCCCCAGACCTCCCGGGACCGCCGGGGACCGTACGGGACCGCCCGAGACCGCCCGGGACCGCCCGGGACCGCCCCGGACCGCCCCGGACCGCCCGGGACCGCCCCGGACCGCCTGGGACCGCCCGGGACCGCCCGGGACCGCCCGGGACCGTCCGGGACTGCCCGGGACCGCCCCGGACCGCCCGGGACCGCCCGGGACCGCCCGGGACTGCCCGGGACCGCCCGGGACCGCCCCGGACCGCCCCGGACCGGCCGGGACCGCCCCAGGACCTCCCGGGACCGCCGGGGACCGCTCGGGACCGCCCGAGACCGTCCGGGACCGCCCGGGACCGCCCCGGACAGCCCCGACCGCCCGGGACCGCCCTGGACCGCCTGGGACCGCCCGGGACTGCCCGGGACCGCCCGGGACCGCCCGGGACCGGCCGGGACCGCCCCGGACCGGACGCGACCGCCCCAGACCTCCCGGGACCACCGGGGACCGCACGGGACCGCCCGAGACCACCCGGGACCGCCCGGGACCGCCCAGGACCGCCCGGACCGCCCGGGACCGCCCCGGACCGCCTGGGACCGCCCGGGACCGCCCGGGACCGCCCGGGACCGTCCGGGACCGCCCGGGACCGCCCGGACCGCCCGGGACCGCCCCGGACCGCCCGGACGGCCGGGACCGCCCCAGACCTCCCGGGACCGCGGGGACCGCTCGGGACCGCCCGAGACCGCCCGGGACCGCCCGGGACCGCCCCGGACCGCCCCAACCGCCCGGGACCGCCCCGGACCGCCTGGGACCGCCCGGGACCGCCCGGGACCGCTCGGGACCGCCCGGGACCGCCCGGGACCGCCCGGGACCGCCCCGGACCGCCCGAGACTGCCCGGGACCACCCGGGACTGCCCGGGACCGCCCGGGACCGCCCCGGACCGCCCGGGACCGCCCGGGACGCCCCGGGACCGCCCGAGACCGCCCGGGACCGGCCGGGACGCCCCGGACCTCTGCGACCGCCCGGGACCGCCCCGGACCGCCCCGGACCGCCCGGGACCGCCCCGGACCGCCGGGGACCGCCGGGACCGCCCGAGACCGCCCGGGACCGCCCGGGACAGCCCGGGACCGCCCGGGACCGCCCGGGACCGCCCGGACCGCCCCGGACCGCCCGGGACCGCCCCGGACCACCTGGGACCGCCGGGACCCGCCCCCGGACCGCCCCGGACCGCCCCGGACCGCCCCGGACCGCCCCGGACCGCCCGGGACAGCCCGGGACCGCCCGGGACTGCCCGGGACAGCCCGGGACCGCCCGGACCTCCGGATTGGCGGGGACCGCCCTGGACGCGCCCCGGACCGCCCGGGACCGCCCGGAACCGCCCGGGACCGCCCGGGACCGCCCGGACCGCCCGGGACCGCCCCGGACCGCCCGGACCGGCCGGGACCGCCCAGACCTCCCGGGACCGCCGGGGACCGCTCGGGACCGCCCGAGACCGCCCGGGACCGCCCGGGACCGCCCCGGACCGCCCCAACCGCCCGGGACCGCCCCGGACCGCCTGGGACCGCCCGGGACCGCCCGGGACCGCTCGGGACCGCCCGGGACCGCCCGGGACCGCCCGGGACCGCCCCGGACCGCCCGAGACTGCCCGGGACCACCCGGGACTGCCGGGACCGCCCGGGACCGCCCCGGACCGCCCGGGACCGCCCGGGACCGACCGGTACTGCCCGGGACCCCGGACCGCCCGGGACCGCCCGGGACCGCCCGAGACCGCCCCGGGACCGGCCGGGACCGCCCCGGACCTCTCGCGACCGCCCGGGACCGCCCCGGACCGCCCCGGACCGCCCGGGACCGCCCCGGACCGCCGGGACCGCCCGGGACCGCCCGAGACCGCCCGGGACCGCCCGGGACAGCCCGGGACCGCCCGGGAGCCCCGGGACCGCCCCCGGACCGCCCCGGACCGCCCGGGACCGCCCCGGACCACCTGGGACCGCCCGGGACCGCCCCGGACCGCCCCGGACCGCCCCGACCGCCCCGGACCGCCCCGGACCGCCCGGGACAGCCCGGGACCGCCCGGGACTGCCCGGGACAGCCCGGGACCGCCCGGACCTCCCGGGATTGGCCGGGACCGCCCTGGACCGCCCCGGACCGCCCGGGACCGCCCGGAAACCGCCCGGGACCGCCCGGGACCGCCCGGGACCGCCCCGGACCGCCCGGGACCGCCCGGGCCACCCCCGGACCGCCCGGACCCCGGACGCCCGGGACCGCCCGGGACCGCCTGGGACCGCCCGGGACCGGCCGGGACCGCCCAGGACCGGCCTGGACCGCCCCGGACCTGCCAGGACCGCCCCGGACCTCCCGGGACCGCCCGGGACCGCCCGGGACCGCCCGAGACCGCCCGGGGACCGCCCGGGACTGCCCTGGACCGCCCCGGACCGCCCGGGACCGCCCCGCACCGCCCGGAACCGCCCGGGACCGCCCGAGACCGCCCGAGACCGCCCGGGACCCCCGGGACCGCCCGGGACCGCCCGGGACCGCCCGGGACCGCCCTCGACCCGCCTGGGACCGCCCGGGACCGCCCGGGACCGCCCGGGACTGCCCTAGAACCGCCCCGGACCGCCCGGGACGGCCCGGGACTGCCCGGGACCGCCCGGGACCGCCCGGGACCGCTCCGGACCACCCAGAACCGCCCGGGACCGCCACGGACCGCCCCGGACCACCCGGACCGCCCGGGACCGCCCGGGATCGCCCGGGACCGGCCGGGGACCGCCCGGGACCGGCCAGGACCGCCACGGACCGGCCGGGACCGCCCCGGACCTCTCGGGACCGCCCGGGACCGCCCGGGACCGCCCGAGACCTCCCGGGACCGCCCGGGACCGCCCCGGACCGCCCGGACCGTCCGGGACCGCCCCGGACCACCCGGGACCGCCCCGGGACTGCCTGAGACCGCCCGGGACCGCCCGAGACCGCCCGGGACCGCCCGGGACCGCCCGGGACCGCCCTGGACTGCCCGGGACCGCTCGGGACCGCCCGGGACCGCCCGGGACCGCCCGGGACCGCCCGGGACCGCCCGGGACCGTCCGGGACCGCCCGGGACCTCCCCGGACCGCCCGGGACCGCCCGGGACCGCCCGGGACTTCCCGGGACCGCCCGGGACCGCCCCGGACCGCCCCGGACCGGCCGGGACCGCCCCAGACCTCCCGGGACCGCCGGGGACCGCTCGGGACCGCCCGAGACCGCCCGGGACCGCCCGGGACCGCCCCGGACTGCCCCGACCGCCCGGGACCGCCCCGGGACCGCCTGGGACGACCGCCCGGGACCGCCCGGGACCGCCCGGGACCGCCCGGGACCGCCCCGACCGCCCGAGACCGCCCGGGACCACCCGGGACTGCCCGGGACCGCCCGGGACCGCCCCGGACCGCCCGGGACCGCCCGGGACCGACCGGTACTGCCTGGGACCGCCCGGGACCGCCCGGGACCGCCCGGGACCGCCCAAGACCGCCCGGGACCGGCCGGGACCGCCCCAGACCTCTCGCGACCACCCGGGACCGCCCCGGACCGCCCCGGACCGCCCGGACCGCCCCGGACCGCCGGGGACCGCCCGGGACCGCCCGAGACCGCCCGGGACCGCCCGGGACAGCCCGGGACCGCCCGGGACCGCCCGGGACCGCCCCGGACGCCCCGGACCGCCCGGGACCGCCCCGGACCGGCCGGGACCGCCCGGGACCGCCCCGGACCGCCCCCGGACCGCCCCGGACCGCCCCGGACCACCCCGGACCGCCCGGGACAGCCCGGGACCGCCTGGGACCGCCCGGGACAGCCCGGGACCGCCCGGACCTCCCGAGATTGGCCGGGACCGCCCCGGACCGCCCCGGACCGCCCCGGACCTCCCGGGACCGCCCGGGACCGCCCGGGACCGCCCGAGACCGCCCGGGACCGCCCGGGACTGCCCTGGACCGCCCCGGACCGCCCGGGACCGCCCCGCACCGCCCGGGACCGCCCGGGACCGCCCGAGACCGCCCGAGACCGCCCGGGACCCCCCGGGACCGCCCGGGACCGCCCGGGACCGCCCAGGACCGCCCTGGACCGCCTGGGACCGCCCGGGACCGCCCGGGACCGCCCGGGACCGCCCGGGACTGCCCTGGACCGCCCGGACCGCCCGGGACGGCCCGGGACCGCCCGGGACCGCCCGGGACCGCCCGGGACCGCTCCGGACCGCCCGGGACCGCCCCGGACCGCCCGGGACCGCCCGGGACCGCCCGAGACCGCCAGGGACCGCCCGAGACCGCCCGGAACCGCCCGGGACCGCCCGAGACCGCCCTGGACTGCCCGGGACCGCCCGGGACCGCCCGGACCGCCCGGGACCGCCCGGGACCGCCCTGGACCGCCCCGGACCGCCCGGGACGGCCCGGACCGCCCGGGACCGCCCGGGACCGCCCGGGACCGCCCGGGACCGCCCGGGACCGCAAAGGACCGCCCGGGACCGCCCGGGACTGCCCGGGACTGCCCGGGACCGCCCCGGACCACCCGGGACCGCCGAGACCGCCCGGACCGCCCCGGACCGCCCGGGACCGCCCGGGACCGCCCGGGACCGCCCGGGAACGCCCGGGACCGCCCGGGACCGGCCGGGACCGCCCCGGACCGGCCGGGACCGCCCCAGACCTCCCCGGGGCCGCCGGGGACCGCACGGGACCGCCCGAGACCGCCCGGGACCGCCCGGGACCGCCCCGGACCGCCCGGACCGCCCGGGACCGCCCCGGACCGCCTGGGTCCGCCCGGGACCGCCCGGGACCGCCCGCGACCTCCCGGGACCGCCCGGGACCGCCCCGGACCGCCTGGGACCGCCCGGGACCGTCCGGGACTGCCCGGGACCGCCCGGGACCGCCCCGGACCGCCACGGACCGCCCGGGACCGGCCGGGACCGCCCGGGACCGCCGCGGACCGCCCCGGACCGCCCCGGACCGCCCGGGAACGCCCCGGACCGCCCGGGACAGCCCCGGACCGCCCGGGACCGCCCCGGACCGCCAGGGACCGCCCGGGACCACCCGGGACCGCCCGGGACCGCGCGGGACCGCCCAGGACCGCCCGGGACCGCCCGGGACTGCCCGGGACCGCCCGGGACCGCCCCGGACTGCCCGGGACCGCCCGGGACCGCCCCGGACCGCCCCGGACCGCCCGGGACCGCCTGGGACCGCCCGGGACCGCCCGGGACCGCCCCGGACCGCCCGGGACCGCCGCGGACCGCCCGGGACCGCTTGGGACCGCCCGGGACTGCCCGGGACTGCCCGGGACCGCCCGGGACTGCCCGGGACCGGCCGGGACCGCCCCGGACCTCCCGGGACCGCCCGGGACCGCCCGGGACCGCCCGGGACCGCCCGGGACCGCCGCGGATCGCCCTGGACTGCCCCGGGACAGCCCGGGACCGCCTGGGACCGCCCGGGACAGCCCAGGACCGCCCGGACCTCCCCGGGATTGGCCGGGACCGCCCCGGACCGCCCCGGACCGCCCCGGACCTCCCGGGACCGCCCGGGACCGCCCGGGACCGCCCGAGACCGCCCGGGACCGCCCGGGACTGCCCTGGACCGCCCCGGACCGCCCGGGACCGCCCCGCACCGCCCGGGACCGCCCGGGACCGCCCGAGACCGCCCGAGACCGCCCGGGACCCCCCGGGACCGCCCGGGACCGCCCGGGACCGCCCAGGACCGCCCTGGACCGCCTGGGACCGCCCGGGACCGCCCGGGACCGCCCGGGACCCGCCCGGGACTGCCCTGGACCGCCCCGGACCGCCCGGGACGGCCCGGGACCGCCCGGGACCGCCCGGGACCGCCCGGGACCGCTCCGGACCGCCCGGGACCGCCCCGGACCGCCCGGGACCGCCCGGGACCGCCCGAGACCGCCAGGGACCGCCCGAGACCGCCCGGAACCGCCCCGGGACCCCCGAGACCGCCCTGGACTGCCCGGGACCGCCCGGAACCGCCCGGGACCGCCCGGGACCGCCCGGGGACCGCCCTGGACCGCCCCGGACCGCCCGGGACGGCCCGGGACCGCCCGGGACCGCCCGGGACCGCCCGGGATCGCCCGGGACCGCCCGGGACCGCAAAGGACCGCCCGGGACCGCCCGGGACTGCCCGGGACTGCCCGGGACCGCCCCGGACCACCCGGGACCGCCCGAGACCGCCCCGGACCGCCCCGGACCGCCCGGGACCGCCCGGGACCGCCCGGGACCGCCCGGGACCGCCCGGGACCGCCCGGGACCGGCCGGGACCGCCCCGGACCGGCCGGGACCGCCCCAGACCTCCCGGGGCCGCCGGGGACCGCACGGGACCGCCCGAGACCGCCCGGGACCGCCCGGGACCGCCCCGGACCGCCCCGGACCGCCCGGGACCGCCCCGGACCGCCTGGGTCCGCCCGGGACCGCCCGGGACCGCCCGCGACCTCCCGGGACCGCCCGGGACCGCCCCGGACCGCCTGGGACCGCCCGGGACCGTCCGGGACTGCCCGGGAACCGCCGGGACCGCCCCGGACCGCCACGGACCGCCCGGGACCGGCCGGGACCGCCCGGGACTGCCGCGGACCGCCCCGGACCGCCCCGGACCGCCCGGGAACGCCCCGGACCGCCCGGGACAGCCCCGGACCGCCCGGGACCGCCCCGGACCGCCAGGGACCGCCCGGGACCACCCGGGACCGCCCGGGACCGCGCGGGACCGCCCAGGACCGCCCGGGGACCGCCCGGGACTGCCCGGGACCGCCCGGGACTGCCCCGGACTGCCCGGGACCGCCCGGGACCGCCCCGGACCGCCCCGGACCGCCCGGGACCGCCTGGGACCGCCCGGGACCGCCCGGGACCGCCCCGGACCGCCCGGGACCGCCGCGGACCGCCCGGGACCGCTTGGGACCGCCCGGTACTGCCCGGACTGCCGGGACCGCCCGGGACTGCCCGGGACCGGCCGGGACCGCCCGGACCGGCAGGACCGCCCCGGACCTCCCGGGACCGCCCGGGACCGCCCGGGACCGCCCCAGACTGCCACGGACCGCCCGGACCGCCCGGGACGGCCCGGGACCGCCCGGGACCGCCCGGGACCGCCGGGACCGCCCGGGACCGCCGCGGATCGCCCTGGACTGCCCCGGACCGCCCGGGACCGCCCGGGACCGCCCAGGACCGCCCGGGACCGCCCGGGACCGCCTGGGACCGACCGGTACTGCCCGGGACCGCCCGGGACCGCCCGGGAGCGCCTGGGACCGCCCGGACCGCCCGGGACCGCCCCGGACCGCCCGGGACCGCCCGGGACCGCCCCGGACGGCCCGGGACCGACCGGGACCGCCCCGGACCACCCCGGACCGCCCCGGACCGCCCGGGACCGCCCGGGACCGCCCGGACCGCCTGGGACCGCCCGGGACCGCCCGGGACCGCCCGGGACCGGCCGGGACCGCCCGGGACCGGCCAAGACCGTCCCGGACCGGCCAGGACCGCCCCGGGACCTCCCGGGACCGCCCAGGACCGCCCGGGACCGCCCAAGACCGCCCGGGACCGCCCGGGACTGCCCCGGACCGCCCGGGACCGCCCGGGACCGCCCTGGACTGCCCGGGACCGCCCCGGACCGCCCGGGACCGCCCCGGACCGCCCGGGACCGCCCCGGACCGCCAGGGACCGCCCAGGACCCGCCCGGGACCGCCCGGGACCGCCCGGGACCGCCCGTGACCGCCCGGGACCGGCCGGGACCACCCGGGACCGGCCAGGACCGCCCCAGACCGGACAGGACCGCCCCGGACCTCCGGGACCGCCCGGGACCGCCCCGGACCGCCCGGGACCGCCCCGGACCGCCCGGGACCGCCCGGGACCGCCCGAGACCGCCTGGGACCGCCCGGGACGGCCCGCAACCGCCCGGGACCGCCCGGGACCGCCCCGGACCGCCCGGACCGCCCGGGACCGCCCAGGACTGCCCCGGACCGCCCCGGACCGCCCGGGACTGCCCTGGACCGCCCGGGACCGCCCGGGACCGCCCGGGACCGCCCGGGACCGCCCCGGACCGCCCGGGACCGCCCGGGTCCGCCCGGGACCGCCCAGGACCGCCCGGGACCGCCCGGGACCGCCCCGGACCGCCCGGGACGGCCCGGGACCGCCCGGGACCGCCCGGGACCGCCCGGGACCGCTCCGGACCGCCGGAACCGGCCGGGACCGCCCGGGACCGCTCAGCACCGCCCGGGACCGACCGGTACCACCCGGACCGCCCGGGACCGCCCGGGACCGCACGGGACCGCCCGGGACCGCCCGGGACCGCCCGGGACCGCCCGGGACCGCCCGGAACCGCCCCGGACCGCCCGGGAACGCCCCGGACCGCGGGGGACAGCCCCGGACCGCCCGGGACCGCCCCGGACCGCCAGGGACCGCCCGGGACCGCCCGGACCGCCCGGGACCGCCCGGGACCGCCCGGGACTGCCCGGAACCGCCCGGGACTGCCCCGGACCGCCCGGGACCGCCCGGGACCGCCCCGGACGGCCTCGGTCCGCCCGGGACCGCCCGGACCGCCCGGACCGCCCCGGACCGCCCCGGACCGCCCGGGACGGCCCGGGACCGCCCAGGACCGCCCGGGACCGCCTGGGACCGCTCCAGACCTCCCGGGACCGCCCGGGACCGCCGCGGACCGCCCCGGACCGCCCCGGACCGCCCGGGACCACCCGGGACCGCCCGGACCGCCCTGGACCGCCCGGGACCGCCCGGGACCGCCCGCGACCGCCCGGGACTGACCGATACCGCCCGGGACCCGCCCAGGACCGCCCGGGACCGCCCGGGACCGCCCGGGACCGCCGGGACCGCCCGGGACCGCCCTGGACCGCCCGGGACCGCCCGGGACCGCCCTGGACTGCCCGGGACCGCCCCGGACCACCCGGGACCGCCCCGGACCGCCCGGGACCGCCCCGGACTGCCAGGGACCGCCCGGGACCGCCCGGGACCGCCGGACCGCACGGGACCGCCCGGGACCGGCCGGGACCGCCCGGGACCGGCCTGGGACCGCCCCAGACCGGCCAGGACCGCCCTGGACCTCCCGGGACCGCCCGGGACCGCCCCGGACCGCCCGGGACCGCCCCGGACCACCGGGACCGCCCCGGACCGCCCCGGACCGCCCTGGACCGCCCGGGACTGCCCCGGACCGCCCGGGACCGCCCGGGACCGCCCGGACCGCCCGGGACCGCCCGGGACCGCCCGGGTCCGCCTGGGACCGACCGGTACTGCCCGGGACCGCCCGGGACCGCCCGGGAGCGCCTGGGACCGCCCGGACCGCCCGGGACCGCCCCGGACCGCCCGGGACCGCCCGGGACCGCCCCGGACGGCCCGGGACCGACCGGGACCGCCCCGGACCACCCCGGACCGCCCCGGACCGCCCCGGACCGCCCGGGACCGACCGGGACCGCCTGGGACCGCCCGGGACCGCCCGGGACCGCCCGGGACCGGCCGGGACCGCCCGGGACCGGCCAGGACCTCCCCGGACCGGCCAGGACCGCCCCGGACCTCCCGGGACCGCCCGGGACCGCCCGAGACCGCCCAAGACCGCCCGGGACCGCCCGGGACCGCCCCGGACCGCCCCGGACCACCCGGGACCACCCCGACCGCCTGGGACCGCCCGGGACCGCCCGAGACCGCCCGGGACCGCCCGGGACCGCCTGGGACCGCCCGGGACCGCTCGGGACTGCCCGGGACCGCCCCGCACCGCCCGGGACCGCCCGGGACCGCCCGGGACCGCCCGGGACCGCCCGGGACCGCCCGGGACCGCCCCGGACCGCCCCAGACCGCCTGGGACGGCCCGGGACCGCCCGGGACCGCCCGGGACCGCCTGGGACCGCTCCAGACCTTCCGGACCGCCGCGGACCGCCCCGGACCGCCCCGGACCGCCCGGGACCACCCGGGACTGCCCGGGACCGCCCTGGACCGCCCGGGACCGCCCGGACCGCCCGCGACCGCCCGGGACCGACCGGTACCGCCCGGGACCGCCCAGGACCGCCCGGGACCGCCCGGGACCGCCTGGGACCGCCCGGGACCGCCCGGGACTGCCCCGGACCGCCCGGGACCGCCCGGGACCGCCCTGGACTGCCCGGGACCGCCCCGGACCGCCCGGACCGCCCCGGACCGCCCGGGAACGCCCCGGACCGCCAGGGACCGCCCGGGACCGCCCGGGACCGCCCGGGACCGCCCGGGACCGCCCGGGACCGCCCGTGACCGCCCGGGACCGGCCGGGGACCACCCGGGACCGGCCAGGACCGCCCCCAGACCGGACAGGACCGCCACGGACCTCCCGGGACCGCCCGGGACCGCCCCGGACCGCCCGGGACCGCCCCGGACCGCCCGGGACCGCCCGGGACCGCCCGCGACCGCCTGGGACCGCCCGGGACGGCCCGCGACCGCCCGGGACCGCCCGGGACCGCCCCGGACCGCCCCGGACCGCCCGGGACCGCCCAGGACTGCCCGGACCGCCCCGGACCGCCCGGGACTGCCCTGGACCGCCCGGGACCGCCCGGGACCGCCCGGGACTGCCCGGGACCGCCCCGGACCGCCCGGGACCGCCTGGGTCCGCCCGGGACCGCCCGGGACCGCTGGGACCGCCCGGGACCGCCCCGGACCGCCCGGGACGGCCCGGGACCGCCCGGGACCGCCCAGGACCGCCCGGGACCGCTCCGGACCGCCCGGAACCGGCCGGGACCGCCCGGGACCGCCCAGGACCGCCCGGGACCGACCGGTACCGCCCGGGACCGCCCGGGACCGCCCGGGACCGCACGGGACCGCCCGGGACCGCCCGGGACCGCCCGGGACCGCCCGGGACCGCCCGGGACCGCCCCGGACCGCCCGGGAACGCCCCGGACCGCGGGGGACAGCCCCGGACCGCCCGGGACCGCCCCGGACCGCCAGGGACCGCCCGGGACCGCCCGGGACCGCCCGGGACCGCCCGGGACCTCCCGGGACTGCCCGGAACCGCCCGGGACTGCCCGGACCGCCCGGGACCGCCCGGGACCGTCCCGGACGGCCTCGGTCCGCCCGGGACCGCCCGGGACCGCCCGGGACCGCCCGGGACCGCCCGGGACCGCCCCGGACCGCCCGGGACCGCCGCAGACCGCCCGGGACCGCCCGGGACAGCCCGGGACTGCCCGGGACTGCCCGGGACCGCCCGGGACCGCCCGGGACCGGCCGGGACCGCCCCGGACCGGCCGGGACCGCCCCGGACCTCCCGGGACCGCCCGGGACCGTCCGGGACCGCCCCAGACCGCCACGGACCGCCCGGGACCGCCCAGGACGGCCCGGGACCGCCCGGGACCGCCCGGGACCGCCCGGGACCGCCCGGGACCGCCCGGGACCGCCCGGAACCGCCCCGGACTGCCCCGGACCGCCCGGGACGGCCCGGGACCGCCCAGGACCGCCCGGGACCGCCTGGGACCGCTCCAGACCTCCCGGGACCGCCCGGGACCGCCGCGGACCGCCCCGGACCGCCCCGGACCGCCCGGGACCACCCGGGACCGCCCGGGACCGCCCTGGACCGCCCGGGACCGCCCGGGACCGCCCCGCGACCGCCCGGGACTGACCGATACCGCCCGGGACCGCCCAGGACCGCCCGGGACCGCCCGGGACCGCCCGGGACCGCCGGGACCGCCCGGGACCGCCCTGGACCCCCCGGGACCGCCCGGGACCGCCCTGGACTGCCCGGGACCGCCCCGGACCACCCGGGACCGCCCCGGACCGCCCGGGACCGCCCCGGACTGCCAGGGACCGCCCGGGACCGCCCGGGACCGCCCGGGACCGCACGAGACCGCCCGGGACCGGCCGGGACCGCCCGGGACCGGCCGGGACCGCCCCAGACCGGCCAGGACCGCCCTGGACCTCCCGGGACCGCCCGGGACCGCCCCGGACCGCCCGGGACCGCCCCGGACCGCCTGCGACCGCCCCGGACCGCCCCGGACCGCCCTGGACCGCCCGGGAATGCCCCGGACCGCCCGGGACTGCCCGGGACCGCCCAGGACCGCCCGGGACCGCCCCGGACCGCCAGGGACCGCCCGTGTCCGCCCGGGACCGCCCGGGACCGCCCAGGACCGCCGGGACCGCCCCGGACCGCCCCGGACCGCCCGGGACGGCCCGGGACGGCCCGGGACCGCCCGGGACCGCCCGGGACCGCCCGGGACCGCTCCGGACCGCCCGGAACGCCCGGGACCGCCCAGGACCGCCCAGGATCGCCCGGGACCGACCGGGACCGCCCGGGACCGCACGGGACCGCCCGGGACCGTTCGGGACCGCCGGGACCGCCAGGGACCGCCCGGGACCGCCCCGGACCGCCCGGGAACGCCCGGACCGCCCGGGACAGCCCCAGACCGCCCGGGACCGCCCGGGACCCGGCCCGGACCGCCCGGGACCGCCCGGGACCGCCCGGGACTGCCCGGGACCGCCCGGACCGCCCCGGACCGCCCGGGACCGCCCGGGACCGCCCGGCCCGCCCCGGACCGCCCGGGACCGCCCGGGACCGCCCGGGACCGCCCGGGACCGCCCTGGACTGCCCGGGACCGCCGTGGACCACCCGGGACCGCCCGGGACCGCCCGGGACTGCCCGGGACTGCCCGGGACCGCCCGGGACCGCCCGGGACCGGCCGGGACCGCCCCGGACTGGCCGGGACCGCCCCGGACCTCCCGGGACCGCCAGGACCGCCCGGGACCGCCCCGGACCGCCACGGACAGCCCGGGACCGCCCGGGACGGCCCGGGACCGCCCGGGACCGCCCGGGACCGCCCGGGACCGCCCGGGACCGCCGCGGACCGCCCCGGACCGCCCCGGACCTCCCGGGACTGCCCGGGACCGCCCGGGACCGTCCGGGACCGCCTGGGACCGCCCGGGACCGCCCAGGACCGCCCCGGACCGCCCGGGACCGCCCGAGACCGCCCCGGACCGCCCGGGACCGCCCGGGACCGGCCAGGACCGCCCCAGAATGGCCGGGACCGCCCCGGACCTCACAGGACTGCCCGGGACCGCCCCGGACTGCCCCGGACCGCCCGGGACCGCCTTGGACCGCCCGGGACCGCCCGGGACCGCCCGGGACCGCCCGGGACCGCCCGGGACCGCCCGGGACCGCCCGGGACCGCCCCGGACCGCCCGGGACCGCCCGGGGACCGCCCGGGACCGCCCGGGACCGCCCGGGACCGCCCGGGACCGCCCGGGACCGCCCGGGACCGCCCCGGACCGCCACGGACCGCCCGGGACCGCCCGGGACGGCCCGGGACCGCCCGGGACCGCCCGGGACCGCCCCGGACCGCCCGGGACCGCCCGGGACCGCCGCGGACCGCCCCGGACCGCCCCGGACCTCCCGGGACCGCCCAGGACCGCCCGGGACCGCCCGGGACCGCCTGGGACCGCCCGGGACCGCCCGGGACCGCCCGGACCGCCCGGGACCGCCCGGGACCGCCCCGGACCGCCCGGGACCGCCCGGGACCGGCCAGGACCGCCCCAGAATGGCCGGGACCGCCCCGGACCTCCCGGGACTGCCCGGGACCGCCCCGGACCGCCCCGGACCGCCAGGGACCGCCCCGGACCGCCCGGGACCGCCCGGGACCACCCCGGACCGCCCCGGACCGCCCCGGACCGCCCCGGACCGCCCCGGACTGCCCCGGACCGCCCGGGACAGCCCGGGCCCGCCCGGGACCGGCCGGGAACGCCCGGGAACGCCCGGACCTCCCGGGACCGCCCGGGACCGCCCCGGACCGCCCCGGACCGCCCGGGACCGCCCGAGACTGCCCGGGACGCCCGGGACCGCCCGGGACCGCCCGGGACCACCCCGGACCGCCCGGAACCGCCCGGGACCGCCCCAAACCGCCCTGGACCGCCCGGACTGCCCGGGGACCGCCCGGGACCGCCCGGGACCGCCCGGGACCGGCAGGGACCGCCCGGGACCAGCCGGGACCGCACCAGACCGCCAGGACCGCCCCGGACTCCCGGGACCGCCCGGGACCGCCCCGGACCGCCCGGGACCGCCCCGGACCGCCCGGGACCGCCCGGGACCGCCCGAGACCGCCCGGGACCGCCCGGGACTGCCCGGGACCGCCCGGGACCGCCCGGGACCGCCCCGGACCGCCCTGGACCGCCCGGGACCGCCCCGGACCGCCATGGACCGCCCCGGACCGCCCGGGACTGCCCCGGACCGCCCGGGACCGCCCGGGACCGCCCGGGACCGCCCGGGACCACCCGGGACCGCCCCAGACCGCCCGGGACCGCCTGGGTCGCCCGGGACTGCCCGGGACCGCCCGGGACCGCCCGGGACCGCCCGGGACCGCCCCAGACCGCCCCGGACCGCCCGGGACGGCCCGGGACCGCCCGGGACCGCCCGGGACCGCCCGGGACCGCTCCGGACCGCCCGGAACCGCCCGGGACCGCCGGGACCGCCAGGACCGTCCGGGACCGACCGGTACCGCCCCGGACCGCCCGGGACCGCCCGGGACCGCACGGGACCGCCCGGGACCGCCCGGGGACCGCCCGGGACCGCCCGGGACCGCCCGGACCGCCGTGGACCGCCCGGGACCGCCCGGGACCGCCCGGGACTGCCCGGGACTGCCCGGGACCGCCCGGGACCGCCCGGGACCGGCCGGGACCGCCCCGGACCGGCCGGGACCGCCCCGGACCTCTCGGGACCGCCCAGGACCGTTCGGGACCGCCCCAGACCGCCACGGACCGCCCGGGACCGCCCGGGACGGCCCGGGACCGCCCGGGACTGCCCGGGACCGCCCGGGACCGCCCGGGACCGCCCGGGACCGCCGCGGACCGCCCCGGACCGCCCCGGACCTCCCGGGACCGCCCGGGACCGCCCGGGACCGCCCGGACCGCCTGGGACCGCCCGGGACCGCCCAGGACCGCCCCGGACCGCCCGGGACCGCCCGGGACCACCCGGACCGCCGGGACCGCCCGGGACCGCCCGGGACCGCCCGGGACCGGCTGGGACCGCCCGGGACCGCCCAGGACCGCCCCGCACCGCCCGGGACCGCCCGGACCACCCCGGACCGCCCGGGACCGCCCGGGACCGGCCAGGACCGCCCCAGAATGGCCGGGACCGCCCCGGACCTCCCGGGACTGCCCGGGACCGCCCCGGACTGCCCCGGACCGCCCGGGACCGCCCCGGACCGCCCCAGACCGCCCCGGACCTCCCGGGACCGCCCGGGACCGCCCGGGACCGCCCGGGACCGCCTGGGACCGCCCGGGACCGCCCGGGACCGCCCCGGACCGCCCGGGACCGCCCGGGACCGCCCCGGACCGCCCGGGACCGCCCGGGACCGGCCAGGACCGCCCCAGAATGGCCGGGACCGCCCCGGGACCTCCCGGGACTGCCCGGGACCGCCCTGGACCGCCCCGGACTGCCCGGGACCGCCCCGGACCGCCCGGGACCGCCCGGGACCGCCCCGGACCGCCCCGGACCGCACCGGACCGCCCGGACCGCCCCGGACCGCCCCGGACCGCCCGGTACAGCCCGGGCCCGCCCGGGACCGGCGGGACCGCCAGGACTGCCCGGACCTCTCGGGACCGCCCGGAACTGCCCGGGACTGCCCGGGACCGCCCGGGACCGCCCGGGACTGCCCGGGACTGCCCGGGACCGCCCGGGACCGCCCGGGACCGGCCGGGACCGCCCCGGACCGGCCGGGACCGCCCCAGACCTCCCGGGACTGCCCGGGACCGCCCGGGACCGCCCCAGACCGCCACGGACAGCCCGGGACCGCCCGGGACGGCCCGGGACCGCCCGGGACCGCCCGGGACCGCTCGGGACCGCCGGACCGCCCGGGACCGCCCGGGACCGCCGCGGACCGCGCCGGACCGCCCCGGACCTCCCGGGACCGCCTGGGACCGCCCGGGACCGCCCGGGACCGCCTGGGATCGCCCGGGACCGCCCAGGACCGCCCCGGACCGCCCGGGACCACCCGGGACCGTCCCGGACCGCCCGGGACCGCCCGGGACCGGCCAGGACCGCCCCCAGAATGGCCGGGACCGCCCGGACCTCCCGGGACTGCCCGGGACCGCCCCGGACTGCCCCGGACCGCCCGGGACCGCCCTGGACCGCCCGGGACCGCCCGGGACCGCCCGGGACCGCCCGGGACCGCCCGGGACCGGCCCGGGACCGCCCGGGACCGCCCGGGACCGCCCCGGACCGCCCGGGACCGCCCGGGACCGCCCGGGACCGCCCGGACCGCCCGGACGCCCGGACCGCCACGGACCGCCCCGGACCGCCCGGGACGGCCCGGGACCGCCCAGGACCGCCCGGGACCGCCCCGGACCGCCCGGGACCGCTCGGGACCGTTGCAGACCGCCCCGGACCGCCCCGGACCTCCCGGGACCGCCCGGGACCGCCCGGGACCGCCTGGGACCGCCCGGGACCGCCCGGGACCGCCCCGGACCGCCCGGGACCGCCCGGGACTGCCCCGGACCGCCCGGGACCGCCCGGGACCGGCCAGGACCGCCCCAGAATGGCCGGGACCGCCCCGGACCTCCCGGGACTGCCCGGGACCGCCCCGGACCGCCCCGGACCGCCCGGGACCGCCCCGGACCGCCCGGGACCGCCCGGGACCGCCCCGGACCGCCCCGGACCGCATCGGACTGCCCCGGACCGCCCCGGACCGCCCGGACCGCCCGGGACAGCCCCGGACCGCCCGGGACCGCCCGGACCGCCAGGGACCGTCTGGAACCGGCCGGGACCGCCCGGGACCGCCCGGACCTCTCGGGACCGCCCGGGACCGCCCCGGACCGCCCCGGACCGCCCGGGACCGCCCGGGACCGCCCGGGACCGCCCAGGACCGCCCGGGACCACCCCGGACCGCCCGGAACCGCCCGGGACCGCCCCGAACCGCCCTGGACCGCCCGGGACCGCCCGGGGACCGCCCGGGACCGCCCGGGACCGCCCGGTACCCGCCCGGGACCGCCCGGGACCGCCCCGCACCGCCCCGGACCGCCCAGGACGGCCCGGGACCACCCGGGACCGCCAGGGACCGCTCCGGACCGCCCGGGACCGCCTGGGACCGCCCGGGACCGCCCGGGGACCGCCCCGGACCGCCAGGGAACGCCCCGGACCGCCCGGGACAGCCCCGGACCGCCCGGGACCGCCTCGGACCGCCAGGGACCGCCCGGGACCGCCCGGGACCGCCCGGGACCGCCCGGACTGCCCGGGACCGCCCGGGACCGCCCGGGACTGCCCGGGACCGCCCGGGACCGCCCCGGACCGCCCGGGACCGCCCGGGACCGCCCCGGACCACCCCGGACCGCCTGGGACCGCCCGGAACGCCCCGGACCGCCCGGGACCGCCCGGGACCGCCGCGGACCGCCCGGGACCGCCCGGGACCGCCCGGGACCGCCCGGGACCGCCCCGGACCGCCCCGGACCGCCCGGGACCGCCCCGGACCGCCCGGGACCGCCCGGGACCGCCCCGGACCGCCCCGGACCGCACCGGACCGCCCCGGACCGCCCCGGACCGCCCCGGACCGCCCGGGACAGCCCGGCCCGCCCGGGACCGGCCGGGACCGCCCGGGACCGCCCGGACCTCTCGGGACCGCCCGGGAACACCCCGGACCGCCCCGGACCGCCCGGGACCGCCCGGGACCGCCCGGGACCGCCCGGGACCGCCCGGGACCACCCCGGACCGCCCGGAACCGCCCGGGACCGCCACGAACCGCCCTGGACCGCCTGGGACCGCCCGGGGACCGCCCGGGACCGCCCGGGACCGCCCGGGACCGCCCGGGACAGCCCAGGACCGCCCGGGACCGCCCGGGACCGCCCGGGACCGCCCGGGACCGCCCGGTACCCGCCCGGGACCGACCGGGACCGCCCCGGACCGCCCCGGAGCGCCCAGGACGGCCCGGGACCACCCGGGACCGCCCGGGACCGCTCCGGACCGCCCGGGACCGCCTGGGACCGCCCGGGACCGCCCGGGACCGCCCTAGACCGCCCGGGAACGCCCCGGACCACCCGGGACAGCCCCGGACCGCCCGGGACCGCCCCGGACCGCCAGGGACCGCCCGGGACCGCCCGGGACCGCCCGGGACCGCCCGGGACTGCACAGGACCGCCCGGGACCGCCCGGGACTGCCCGGGACCGCCCGGGACCGCCCCGGACCGCCCGGGACCGCCCGGGACCGCCCCGGACCACCCCGGACCGCCCGGGAGCGCCCGGGACCGCCCGGGACCGCCCGGGACCGCCCCGGACCGCCCGGGACCGCCGCGGACCGCCCGGGACCGCCCGGGACCGCCCCGGACCGCCCGGGACCGCCCGGGACCGGCCAGGACCGCCCCAGAATGGCCGCGACCGCCCCGGACCTCCCGGGACTGCCCAGGACCGCCCTGGACCGCCCCGGACTGCCCGGGACCGCCCCGGACCGCCCGGGACCGACCGGGACCGTCCCGGACCGCCCCGGACCGCACCGGACCGCCCCGGACCGCCCCGGACCGCCCCGGACCGCCCGGGACAGCCCGGGCCCGCCCGGGACCGGCCGGGACCGCCCGGGACCGCCCGGACCTCTCGGGACCGCCCGGGACTGCCCGGGACTGCCCGGGACCGCCCGGGACCGCCCGGGACTGCCCGGGACTGCCCGGGACCGGCCGGGACCGCCCGGGACCGGCCGGGACCGCCCCGGACCGGCCGGGACCGCCCCGGACCTCCCGGGACCGCCCGGGACCGCCCGGGACCGCCCCAGACCGCCACGGACCGCCCGGGACCGCCCGGGACCGCTCGGGACCGCCCGGGACCGCCCGGGACCGCCCTGGACCGCCGCGGACCGCGCCGGACCGCCCTGGACCTCCCGGGACCGCCCGGGACCGCCCGGGACCGCCCGGGACCGCCTGGGACCGCCCGGGACCGCCCAGGACCGCCCCGGACCGCCCGGGACCGCCCGGGACCGCCCCGGACCGCCCGGGACCGCCCGGGACCGGCCAGGACCGCCCCAGAATGGCCGGGACCGCCCCGGACCTCCCGGGACTGCCCGGGACCGCCCTGGACTGCCCCGGACCGCCCGGGACCGCCCTGGACCGCCCGGGACCTCCCGGGACCGCCCGGGACCGCCCGGGACCGCCCGGGACCGCCCGGGACCGCCCGGGACCGCCCGGGACCGCCCCGGACCGCGCGGGACCGCCCGGGACCGCCCGGGACCGCCCGGGACCGCCTGGGACCGCCCGGGACCGCCCGGGACCGCCCCGGACCGCCCGGGAACGCCCCGGACCACCCGGGACAGCCCCGGACCGCCCGGGACCGCCCCGGACCGCCAGGGACCGCCCAGGACCGCCCGGGACCGCCCGGGACCGCCCGGGACTGCCCGGGACCGACCGGGACCGCCCGGGACTGCCCGGGACCGCCCGGGACCGCCCCGGACCGCCCGGGACCGCCAGGGACCGCCCCGGACCACCGCGGACCGCCCGGGACCGCCCGGGACCGCCCGGGACCGCCCGGGACCGCCCCGGACCGCCCGGGACCGCCGCGGACCGCCCGGGACCGCCCGGGACCGCCCCGGACCACCCCGGACCGCCCGGGACCGCCCGGGACCGCCCGGGACCGCCCGGGACCGCCCCGGACCGCCCGGGACCGCCCCGGACCTCCCGGGACTGCCCGGGACCGCCCGGGACCTCCCGGGACCGCCCGGGACCGCCCGGGACCGCCCGGGACCGCCCGGGACCGCCCAGGACCGCCCCGGACCGCCCGGGACCGCCCGGGACCGCCCGGGACCGCCCGGGTCCGCCTGGGACCGCCCGGGACCGCCCGGGACCGCCCCGGACCGCCCGGGAACGCCCCGGACCACCCGGGACAGCCCCGGACCGCCCGGGACCGCCCCGGACCGCCAGGGACCGCCCGGGACCGCCCGGGACCGCCCGGGACTGCCCGGGACTGCCCGGGACCGCCCGGGACCGCCCGGGACTGCCCGGGACCGCCCGGGACCACCCCGGACCGCCCGGGACCGCCCGGGACCGCCCCGGACCACCCCGGACTGCCCGGGACCGCCCGGGACCGCCCGGGACCGCCCGGGACCGCCCCGGACCGCCCGGGACCGCCGCGGACCGCCCGGGACCGCCCGGGACCGCCCCGGACCGCCCGGGACCGCCCGGGACCGGCCAGGACCGCCCCAGAATGGCCGGGACCGCCCCGGACCTCCCGGGACTGCCCGGGCCCGCCCTGGACCGCCCCGGACTGCCCGGGACCGCCCCGGACCGCCCGGGACCGACCGGGACCGCCCCGGACCGCCCCGGACTGCACCGGACCGCCCCGGACCGCCCCGGACCGCCCCGGACCGCCCAGGACAGCCCGGGCCCGCCCGGGACCGGCCGGGACCGCCCGGGACCGCCCGGACCTCTCAGGACCGCCCGGGACTGCCCGGGACTGCCCGGGACCGCCCGGGACCGCCCGGGACTGCCCGGGACTGCCCGGGACCGCCCGGGACCGCCCGGGACCGGCCGGGACCGCCCCGGACCGGCCGGGACCGCCCCGGACCTCCCGGGACCGCCCGGGACCGCCCGGGACCGCCCCAGACCGCCACGGACCGCCCGGGACCGCCCGGGACCGCCCCAGACCGCCACGGACCGCCCGGGACTGCCCGGGACCGCCCGGGACCGCCCGGGACTGCCCGGGACCGCCCGGGACCGCCCCGGACCGCCCGGGACCGCCCGGGACCGCCCCGGACCACCCCGGACCGCCTGGGACCGCCCGGGAACGCCCCGGACCGCCCGGGACCGCCCGGGACCGCCGCGGACCGCCCGGGACCGCCCGGGACCGCCCGGGACCGCCCGGGACCGCCCCGGACCGCCCCGGACCGCCCGGGACCGCCCCGGACCGCCCGGGACCGCCCGGGACCGCCCCGGACCGCCCCGGACCGCACCGGACCGCCCCAGACCGCCCCGGACCGCCCCGGACCGCCCGGGACAGCCCGGCCCGCCCGGGACCGGCCGGGACCGCCCGGGACCGCCCGGACCTCTCGGGACCGCCCGGGAACGCCCCGGACCGCCCCGGACCGCCCGGGACCGCCCGGGACCGCCCGGGACCGCCCGGGACCGCCCGGGACCACCCCGGACCGCCCGGAACCGCCCGGGACCGCCACGAACCGCCCTGGACCGCCTGGGACCGCCCGGGGACCGCCCGGGACCGCCCGGGACCGCCCGGGACCGCCCGGGACAGCCCAGGACCGCCCGGGACCGCCCGGGACCGCCCGGGACCGCCCGGGACCGCCCGGTACCCGCCCGGGACCGACCGGGACCGCCCCGGACCGCCCCGGAGCGCCCAGGACGGCCCGGGACCACCCGGGACCGCCCGGGACCGCTCCGGACCGCCCGGGACCGCCTGGGACCGCCCGGGACCGCCCGGGACCGCCCCAGACCGCCCGGGAACGCCCCGGACCACCCGGGACAGCCCCGGACCGCCCGGGACCGCCCCGGACCGCCAGGGACCGCCCGGGACCGCCCGGGACCGCCCGGGACCGCCCGGGACTGCACAGGACCGCCCGGGACCGCCCGGGACTGCCCGGGACCGCCCGGGACCGCCCCGGACCGCCCGGGACCGCCCGGGACCGCCCCGGACCACCCCGGACCGCCCGGGAGCGCCCGGGACCGCCCGGGACCGCCCGGGACCGCCCCGGACCGCCCGGGACCGCCGCGGACCGCCCGGGACCGCCCGGGACCGCCCCGGACCGCCCGGGACCGCCCGGGACCGGCCAGGACCGCCCCAGAATGGCCGGGACCGCCCCGGACCTCCCGGGACTGCCCGGGACCGCCCTGGACCGCCCCGGACTGCCCGGGACCGCCCCGGACCGCCCGGGACCGACCGGGACCGTCCCGGACCGCCCCGGACCGCACCGGACCGCCCCGGACCGCCCCGGACCGCCCCGGACCGCCCGGGACAGCCCGGGCCCGCCCGGGACCGGCCGGGACCGCCCGGGACCGCCCGGACCTCTCGGGACCGCCCGGGACTGCCCGGGACTGCCCGGGACCGCCCGGGACCGCCCGGGACTGCCCGGGACTGCCCGGGACCGGCCGGGACCGCCCGGGACCGGCCGGGACCGCCCCGGACCGGCCGGGACCGCCCCGGACCTCCCGGGACCGCCCGGGACCGCCCGGGACCGCCCCAGACCGCCACGGACCGCCCGGGACCGCCCAGGACCGCTCGGGACCGCCCGGGACCGCCCGGGACCGCCCTGGACCGCCGCGGACCGCGCCGGACCGCCCTGGACCTCCCGGGACCGCCCGGGACCGCCCGGGACCGCCCGGGACCGCCTGGGACCGCCCGGGACCGCCCAGGACCGCCCCGGACCGCCCGGGACCGCCCGGGACCGCCCCGGACCGCCCGGGACCGCCCGGGACCGGCCAGGACCGCCCCAGAATGGCCGGGACCGCCCCGGACCTCCCGGGACTGCTCGGGACCGCCCTGGACTGCCCCGGACCGCCCGGGACCGCCCTGGACCGCCCAGGACCTCCCGGGACCGCCCGGGACCGCCCGGGACCGCCCGGGACCGCCCGGGACCGCCCGGGACCGCCCGGGACCGCCCCGGACCGCCCGGGACCGCCCGGGACCGCCCGGGACCGCCCGGGACCGCCTGGGACCGCCCGGGACCGCCCGGGACCGCCCCGGACCGCCCGGGAACGCCCCGGACCACCCGGGACAGCCCCGGACCGCCCGGGACCGCCCCGGACCGCCAGGGACCGCCCAGGACCGCCCGGGACCGCCCGGGACCGCCCGGGACTGCCCGGGACCGACCGGGACCGCCCGAGACTGCCCGGGACCGCCCGGGACCGCCCCGGACCGCCCGGGACCGCCAGGGACCGCCCCGGACCACCCCGGACCGCCCGGGACCGCCCGGGACCGCCCGGGACCGCCCGGGACCGCCCCGGACCGCCCGGGACCGCCGCGGACCGCCCGGGACCGCCCGGGACCGCCCCGGACCACCCCGGACCGCCCGGGACCGCCCGGGACCGCCCGGGACCGCCCGGGACCGCCCCGGACCGCCCGGGACCGCCCCGGACCTCCCGGGACTGCCCGGGACCGCCCGGGACCTCCCGGGACCGCCCGGGACCGCCCGGGACCGCCCGGGACCGCCCGGGACCGCCCAGGACCGCCCCGGACCGCCCGGGACCGCCCGGGACCGCCCGGGACCGCCCGGGACCGCCTGGGACCGCCCGGGACCGCCCGGGACCGCCCCGGACCGCCCGGGAACGCCCCGGACCACCCGGGACAGCCCCGGACCGCCCGGGACCGCCCCGGACCGCCAGGGACCGCCCGGGACCGCCCGGGACCGCCCGGGACTGCCCGGGACTGCCCGGGACCGCCCGGGACCGCCCGGGACTGCCCGGGACCGCCCGGGACCACCCCGGACCGCCCGGGACCGCCCGGGACCGCCCCGGACCACCCCGGACTGCCCGGGACCGCCCGGGACCGCCCGGGACCGCCCGGGACCGCCCCGGACCGCCCGGGACCGCCGCGGACCGCCCGGGACCGCCCGGGACCGCCCCGGACCGCCCGGGACCGCCCGGGACCGGCCAGGACCGCCCCAGAATGGCCGGGACCGCCCCGGACCTCCCGGGACTGCCCGGGACCGCCCTGGACCGCCCCGGACTGCCCGGGACCGCCCCGGACCGCCCGGGACCGACCGGGACCGCCCCGGACCGCCCCGGACTGCACCGGACCGCCCCGGACCGCCCCGGACCGCCCCGGACCGCCCGGGACAGCCCGGGCCCGCCCGGGACCGGCCGGGACCGCCCGGGACCGCCCGGACCTCTCGGGACCGCCCGGGACTGCCCGGGACTGCCCGGGACCGCCCGGGACCGCCCGGGACCGGCCGGGACCGCCCCGGACCGGCCGGGACCGCCCTGGACCTCCCGGGACCGCCCGGGACCGCCCGGGACCGCCCCAGACCGCCACGGACCGCCCGGGACCGCCCGGGACCGCCCCGGACCGCCCGGGAACGCCCCGGACCACCCGGGACAGCCCCGGACCGCCCGGGACCGCCCCGGACCGCCAGGGACCGCCCGGGACCGCCCGGGACCGCCCGGGACTGCCCGGGACTGCCCGGGACCGCCCGGGACCGCCCGGGACTGCCCGGGACCGCCCGGGACCACCCCGGACCGCCCGGGACTGCCCGGGACCGCCGCGGACCACCCCGGACTGCCCGGGACCGCCCGGGACCGCCCGGGACCGCCCGGGACCGCCCCGGACCGCCCGGGACCGCCGCGGACCGCCCGGGACCGCACGGGACCGCCCCGGACCGCCCGGGACCGCCCGGGACCGGCCAGGACCGCCCAAGAATGGCCGGGACCGCCCCGGACCTCCCGGGACTGCCCGGGACCGCCCTGGACCGCCCCGGACTGCCCGGGACCGCCCCGGACCGCCCGGGACCGACCGGGACCGCCCCGGACCGCCCCGGACTGCACCGGACCGCCCCGGACCGCCCCGGACCGCCCCGGACCGCCCGGGACAGCCCGGGCCCGCCCGGGACCGGCCGGGACCGCCCGGGACCGCCCGGACCTCTCGGGACCGCCCGGGACTGCCCGGGACTGCCCGGGACCGCCCGGGACCGCCCGGGACTGCCCGGGACTGCCCGGGACCGCCCGGGACCGCCCGGGACCGGCCGGGACCGCCCCGGACCGGCCGGGACCGCCCCGGACCTCCCGGGACCGCCCGGGACCGCCCGGGACCGCCCCAGACCGCCACGGACCGCCCGGGACCGCCCGGGACGGCCCGGGACCGCCCGGGACCGCCCGGGACCGCTCGGGACGGCCCGGGACCGCCCGGGACCGCCCAGGACCGCCCGGGACCGCCGCGGACCGCGCCGGACCGCCCCGGACCTCCCGGGACCGCCCGGGACCGCCCGGGACCGCCCGGGACCGCCTGGGACCGCCCGGGACCGCCCAGGACCGCCCCGGACCGCCCGGGACCGCCCGGGACCGCCCCTGACCGCCCGGGACCGCCCGGGACCGGCCAGGACCGCCCCAGAATGGCCGGGACCGCCCCGGACCTCCCGGGACTGCCCGGGACCGCCCCGGACTGCTCCGGACCGCCCGGGACCGCCCTGGACCGCCCGGGACCTCCCGGGACCGCCCGGGACCGCCCGGGACCGCCCGGGACCGCCCGGGACTGCCCGGGACCGCCCCGGACCGCCCGGGACCGCCCGGGACTGCCCGGGACCGCCCGGGACCGCCCCGGACCGCCGCGGACCGCCCCGGACTGCCCGGGACCGCCCCGGACCGCCCGGGACTGCCCGGGACTGCCCGGGACCGCCCGGGACCGCCCGGGACTGCCCGGGACTGCCCGGGACCGCCCGGGACCGCCCGGGACCGGCCGGGACCGCCCCGGACCGGCCGGGACCGCCCCGGACCTCCCGGGACCGCCCGGGACCGCCCGGGACCGCCCCAGACCGCCACGGACCGCCCGGGACCGCCCGGGACCGCCCCGGACCGCCCGGGAACGCCCCGGACCACCCGGGACAGCCCCGGACCGCCCGGGACCGCCCCGGACCGCCAGGGACCGCCCGGGACCGCCCGGGACCGCCCGGGACTGCCCGGGACTGCCCGGGACCGCCCGGGACCGCCCGGGACTGCCCGGGACCGCCCGGGACCACCCCGGACCGCCCGGGACCGCCCGGGACCGCCGCGGACCACCCCGGACTGCCCGGGACCGCCCGGGACCGCCCGGGACCGCCCGGGACCGCCCCGGACCGCCCGGGACCGCCGCGGACCGCCCGGGACCGCACGGGACCGCCCCGGACCGCCCGGGACCGCCCGGGACCGGCCAGGACCGCCCAAGAATGGCCGGGACCGCCCCGGACCTCCCGGGACTGCCCGGGACCGCCCTGGACCGCCCCGGACTGCCCGGGACCGCCCCGGACCGCCCGGGACCGACCGGGACCGCCCCGGACCGCCCCGGACTGCACCGGACCGCCCCGGACCGCCCCGGACCGCCCCGGACCGCCCGGGACAGCCCGGGCCCGCCCGGGACCGGCCGGGACCGCCCGGGACCGCCCGGACCTCTCGGGACCGCCCGGGACTGCCCGGGACTGCCCGGGACCGCCCGGGACCGCCCGGGACTGCCCGGGACTGCCCGGGACCGCCCGGGACCGCCCGGGACCGGCCGGGACCGCCCCGGACCGGCCGGGACCGCCCCGGACCTCCCGGGACCGCCCGGGACCGCCCGGGACCGCCCCAGACCGCCACGGACCGCCCGGGACCGCCCGGGACGGCCCGGGACCGCCCGGGACCGCCCGGGACCGCTCGGGACCGCCCGGGACCGCCCAGGACCGCCCGGGACCGCCGCGGACCGCGCCGGACCGCCCCGGACCTCCCGGGACCGCCCGGGACCGCCCGGGACCGCCCGGGACCGCCTGGGACCGCCCGGGACCGCCCAGGACCGCCCCGGACCGCCCGGGACCGCCCGGGACCGCCCCCGACCGCCCGGGACCGCCCGGGACCGGCCAGGACCGCCCCAGAATGGCCGGGACCGCCCCGGACCTCCCGGGACTGCCCGGGACCGCCCCGGACTGCTCCGGACCGCCCGGGACCGCCCTGGACCGCCCGGGACCTCCGGGACCGCCCGGGACCGCCCGGGACCGCCCGGGACCGCCCGGGACTGCCCGGGACCGCCCCGGACCGCCCGGGACCGCCCGGGACTGCCCGGGACCGCCCGGGACCGCCCCGGACCGCCGCGGACCGCCCGGACCGCCCGGGACGGCCCGGGACCGCCCGGGACCGCCCGGGACCGCTCCGGACCGCCCGGGACCGCCCGGGACCGCCGCAGACCACTCCGGACCGCCCCGGACCTCCCGGGACTGCCCGGGACCGCCCGGGACCGCCCGGGACCGCCTGGGACCGCCCGGGACCGCCCGGGACCGCCCTGGACCGCCCGGGACCGCCCGGGACCGCCCCGGACCGCCCGGGACCGCCCGGGACCGGCCAGGACCGCCCCAGAATGGCCGGGACCGCCCCGGACCTCCCGGGACTGCCCGGGACCGCCCCGGACCGCCCCGGACCGCCCGGGACCGCCCCGGACCGCCCGGGACCGCCCGGGACCGCCCCGGACCGCCCCGGACCGCACCGGACTGCCCCGGACCGCCCCGGACCGCCCCGGACCGCCCGGGACAGCCCGGGCCCGCCCGCGACCGGCCGGGACCGCCCGGGACCGCCCGGACCTCTCGGGACAGCCCGGGACCGCCCCGGACCGCCCCGGACCGCCCGGGACCGCCCAGGACCGCCCGGGACCACCCGGGACCGCCCGGGACCGCCCGGGACCACCCCGGACCGCCCGGAACCGCCCGGGACCACCCCGAACCGCCCTGGACCGCCCGGGACCGCCCGGGGACCGCCCGGGACCGCCCGGGACCGCCCGGGACTGCCCGGGACAGCCCAGGACCGCCCTGGTCTGCCCGGGACCGTCCGGGACCGCCTGGGACCGCCCGGTACCCGCCCGGGACCGCCCGGGACCGCCCCGGACCGCCCCGGACCGCCCAGGACGGCCCGGGACCACCCGGGACCGCCCGGGACCGCTCCGGACCGCCCGGGACCGCCTGGGACCGCCCGGGACCGCCCGGGACCGCCCCGGACCGCCCAGGACCGCCCCGGACCGCCCGGGACCGCCCGGGACCGCCCTGGACCGCCCGGGACCGCCCGGGACCGGCCAGGACCGCCCCAGAATGGCCGGGACCGCCCCGGACCTCCAGGGACTGCCCGGGACCGCCCCGGACTGCCCCGGACCGCCCGGGACCGCCCTGGACCGCCCGGGACCTCCCGGGACCGCCCGGGACCGCCCGGGACCGCCCGGGACCGCCCGGGACCGCCCGGGACCGCCCCGGACCGCCCGGGACCGCCCGGGACTGCCCGGGACCGCCCGGGACCGCCCGGGACCGCCCCGGACCGCCACGGACCGCCCCGGACCGCCCGGGACGGCCCGGGACCGCCCGGGACCGCCCGGGACCGCTCCGGACCGCCCGGGACCGCCCGGGACCGCCACAGACCGCTCCGGACCGCCCCGGACCTCCCGGGACTGCCCGGGACCGCCCGGGACCGCCCGGGACCACCTGGGACCGCCCGGACCGCCCGGGACCGCCCTGGACCGCCCGGGACCGCCCGGGACCGCCCCGGACCGCCCGGGACCGCCCGGGACCGGCCAGGACCGCCCCAGAATGGCCGGGACCGCCCCGGACCTCCCGGGACTGCCCGGGACCGCCCCGGACCGCCCCGGACCGCCCGGGACCGCCCCGGATCGCCCGGGACCGCCCGGGACCGCCCCGGACCGCCCCGGACCGCACCGGACTGCCCCGGACCGCCCCGCACCGCCCCGGACCGCCCGGGACAGCCCGGGCCCGCCCGGGACCGGCCGGGACCGCCCGGGACCGCCCGGACCTCTCGGGACCGCCCGGGACCGCCCCAGACCGCCCCGGACCGCCCGGGACCGCCCAGGACCGCCCGGGACCACCCGGGACCGCCCGGGACCGCCCGGGACCACCCCGGACCGCCCGGAACCGCCCGGGACCGCCCCGAACCGCCCTGGACCGCCCGGGACCGCCCGGGGACCGCCCGGGACCGCCCGGGACCGCCCGGGACTGCCCGGGACAGCCCAGGACCGCCCTGGTCTGCCCGGGACCGCCCGGGACCGCCTGGGACCGCCCGGTACCCGCCCGGGACCGCCCGGGACCACCCCGGACCGCCCGGAACCGCCCGGGACCGCCCCGAACCGCCCTGGACCGCCCGGGACCGCCCGGGGACCGCCCGGGACCGCCCGGGACCGCCCGGGACTGCCCGGGACAGCCCAGGACCGCCCTGGTCTGCCCGGGACCGCCCGGGACCGCCTGGGACCGCCCGGTACCCGCCCGGGACCGCCCGGGACCGCCCCGGATCGCCCCGGACCGCCCAGGACGGCCCGGGACCACCCGGGACCGCCCGGGACCGCTCCGGACCGCCCGGGACCGCCTGGGACCGCCCGGGACCGCCCGGGACCGCCCCGGACCGCCCGGGAACGCCCCGGACCGCCCGGGACAGCCCCGGACCGCCCGGGACCGCCCCGGACCGCCAGGGACCGCCCGGGACCGCCCGGGACCGCCCGGGACAGCCCGGGACCGCCCGGGACTGCCCGGGACTGCCCGGGACCGCCCGGGACCGACCCGGACCGCCCGGGACCGCCCGGGACCGCCCCGGACCACCCCGGACCGCCCGGGACCGCCCGGGACCGCCCAGGACCGCCCGGGACCGCCCCGGACCGCCCGGGACCGCCGCAGACCGCCCGGGACCGCCCGGGACCGCCCGGGACCGCCCGGGACTGCCCGGGACCGCCCGGGACCGCCCGGGACCGGCCGGGACCGCCCCGGACCGGCCGGGACCGCCCCCAGAATGGCCGGGACCGCCCCGGACCTCCCGGGACCGCCTGGGACCGCCCTGGACCGCCCCGGACTGCCCGGGACCGCCCCGGACCGCCCGGGACCGCCCGGGACCGGCCAGGACCGCCCCAGAATGGCCGGGACCGCCCCGGACCTCCCGGGACTGCCCGGGACCGCCCCGGACCGCCCCGGACCGCCCGGGACCGCCCCGGATCGCCCGGGACCGCCCGGGACCGCCCCGGACCGCCCCGGACCGCACCGGACTGCCCCGGACCGCCCCGCACCGCCCCGGACCGCCCGGGACAGCCCGGGCCCGCCCGGGACCGGCCGGGACCGCCCGGGACCGCCCGGACCTCTCGGGACCGCCCGGGACCGCCCCAGACCGCCCCGGACCGCCCGGGACCGCCCAGGACCGCCCGGGACCACCCGGGACCGCCCGGGACCGCCCGGGACCACCCCGGACCGCCCGGAACCGCCCGGGACCGCCCCGAACCGCCCTGGACCGCCCGGGACCGCCCGGGGACCGCCCGGGACCGCCCGGGACCGCCCGGGACTGCCCGGGACAGCCCAGGACCGCCCTGGTCTGCCCGGGACCGCCCGGGACCGCCTGGGACCGCCCGGTACCCGCCCGAGACCGGCCGGGACCGCCCCGGATCGCCCCGGACCGCCCAGGACGGCCCGGGACCACCCGGGACCGCCCGGGACCGCTCCGGACCGCCCGGGACCGCCTGGGACCGCCCGGGACCGCCCGGGACCGCCCCGGACCGCCCGGGAACGCCCCGGACCGCCCGGGACAGCCCCGGACCGCCCGGGACCGCCCCGGACCGCCAGGGACCGCCCGGGACCGCCCGGGACCGGCCGGGACTGCCCGGGACCGCCCGGGACCGCCCGGGACTGCCCGGGACCGCCCGGGACCGCCCCGGACCGCCCGGGACCGCCCGGGACCGCCCCGGACCACCCCGGACCGCCCGGGACCGCCCGGGACCGCCCAGGACCGCCCGGGACCGCCCCGGACCGCCCGGGACCGCCGCAGACCGCCCGGGACCGCCCGGGACCGCCTGGGACCGCCCGGGACTGCCCGGGACCGCCCGGGACCGCCCGGGACCGGCCGGGACCGCCCCGGACCGGCCGGGACCGCCCCAGAATGGCCGGGACCGCCCCGGACCTCCCGGGACCGCCTGGGACCGCCCTGGACCGCCCCGGACTGCCCGGGACCGCCCCGGACCGCCCGGGACCGCCCGGGACCGCCCCGGACCACCCCGGACCGCACCGGACCGCCCCGGACCGCCCCGGACCGCCCCGGACCGCCCGGGACAGCCCGGGCCCGCCCGGGACCGGCCGGGACCGCCCGGGACCGCCCGGACCTCTCGGGACCGCCCGGGACTGCCCGGGACTGCCCGGGACCGCCCGGGACCGCCCGGGACTGCCCGGGACTGCCCGGGACTGCCCGGGACCGCCCGGGACCGGCCGGGACCGCCCCGGACCGGCCGGGACCGCCCCGGACCTCCCGGGACCGCCCGGGACCGCCCGGGACCGCCCCAGACCGCCACGGACCGCCCGGGACCGCCCGGGACGGCCCGGGACCGCCCGGGACCGCCCGGGACCGCTCGGGACCGCCCGGGACCGCGCGGGACCGCCCGGGACCGCCGCGGACCGCGCCGGACCGCCCCGGACCTCCCGGGACCGTCCGGGACCGCCCGGGACCGCCCGGGACCGCCTGGGACCGCCCGGGACCGCCCAGGACCGCCCCGGACAGCCCGGGACCGCCCGGGACCGCCCCGGACCGCCCGAAACCGCCCGGGACCGGCCAGGACCGCCCCAGAATGGCCGGGACCGCCCCGGACCTCCCGGGACTGCCCGGGACCGCCCCGGACTGCCCCGGACCGCCCGGGACCGCCCTGGACCGCCCGTGACCGACCGGGACCGCCCGGGACCGCCCGGGACCGCCCGGGACCGCCCGGGACCGCCCCGGACCGCCCGGGACCGCCCTGGACCGCCCGGGACCGCCCGGGACCGCCCGGGACGGCCCGGGACCGCCCGGGACCGCCCGGGACCGCCCCGGACCGCCCGGGACCGCCTGGGACCGCCGCAGACCGCCCCGGACCGCCCCGGACCTCCCGGGACCGCCCGGGACCGCCCGGGACCGCCCGGGACCGCCTGGGACCGCCCGGGACCGCCCGGGCCCGCCCCGGACCGCCCGGGACCGCCCGGGACCGCCCCGGACCGCCCGGGACCGCCCGGGACCGGCCAGGACCGCCCCAGAATGGCCGGGACCGCCCCGGACCTCCCGGGACTGCCCGGGACCGCCCCGGACCGCCCCGGACCGCCCGGGACCGCCCCGGACCGCCCGGGACCGCGCGGGACCGCCCCGGACCGCCCCGGACCGCACCGGACCGCCCCGGACCGCCCCGGACCGCCCCGGACCGCCCGGGACAGCCCGGGCCCACCCGGGACCGGCCGGGACCGCCCGGGACCGCCCGGACCTCTCGGGACCGCCCGGGACCGCCCCGGACCGCCCCGGACCGCCCGGGACCGCCCGGGACCGCCCGGGACCGCCCGGGACCGCCCGGGACCACCCCGGACCGCCCGGAACCGCCCGGGACCGCCCCGAACCGCCCTGGACCGCCCGGGACCGCCCGGGGACCGCCCGGGACCGCCCGGGACCGCCCGGGACAGCCCAGGACCGCCCTGGACCGCCCGGGACCGCCCGGGACCGCCCGGGACCGCCCGGTACCCGCCCGGGACCGCCCGGGACCGCCCCGGACCGCCCCGGACCGCCCAGGACGGCCCGGGACCACCCGGGACCGCCCGGGACCGCTCTGGACCGCCCGGGACCGCCCCTGACCTCCCCGGACCGCCCAGGACGGCCCGGGACCGCCCGGGACCGCCCGGACCTCTCGGGACCGCCCGGGACTGCCCGGGACTGCCCGGGACCGCCCGGGACCGCCCGGGACTGCCCGGGACTGCCCGGGACCGCCCGGAACTGCCCGGGACCGGCCGGGACCGCCCCGGACCGGCCAGGACCGCCCCGGACCTCCCGGGACCGCCCGGGACCGCCCGGGATTGCCCCAGACCGCCACGGACCGCCCGGGACCGCCCGGGACGGCCCGGGACCGCCCGGGACCGCCCGGGACCGCTCAGGACCACCCGGGACCGCCCGGGACCGCCCGGGACCGCCCGGGACCGCCCGGGACCGCCCGGGACCGCCTGGGACCGCCCGGGACTGCCCAGGACCGCCCCGGACCGCCCGGGACCGCCCGGGACCGCCCCGGACCGCCCGGAACCGCCCGGGACCGGCCAGGACCGCCCCAGAATGGCCGGGACTGCCCCGGACCTCCCGGGACTGCCCGGGACCGCCCCGGACTGCTCCGGACCGCCCGGGACCGCCCTGGACCGCCCGGGACCTCCCGGGACCGCCCGGGACCGCCCGGGACCGCCCGGGACCGCCCGGGACCGCCCCGGACCGCCCGGGACCGCCCGGGACCGCCCGGGACCGCCCGGGACCGCCCCAGACCGCCACGGACCACCCCGGACCGCCCGGGACGGCCCGGGACGGCCCGGGACCGCCCGGGACCGCCCGGGACCGCCCCGGACCGCCCGGGACCGCCCGGGACCGCCGCAGACCGCCCCGGACCGCCCCGGACCTCCCGGGACCGCCCGGGACCGCCCGGGACCGCCCGGGACCGCCTGGGACTGCCCGGGACCGCCCGGGACCGCCCCGGACCGCCCGGGACCGCCCGGGACCGCCCCGGACCGCCCAGGACCGCCCGGGACCGGCCAGGACCGCCCCAGAATGGCCGGGACCGCCCCGGACCTCCCGGGACTGCCTGGGACCGCCCCGGACCGCCCCGGACCGCCCGGGACCGCCCCGGACCGCCCGGGACCGCCCGGGACCGCCCCGGACCGCCCCGGACCGCACCGGACCGCCCCGGACCGCCCCGGACCGCCCCGGACCGCCCGGGACAGCCCGGGCCCGCCCGGGACCGGCCGGGACCGCCCGGGACCGCCCGGACCTCTCGGGACCGCCCGGGACCGCCCCGGACCGCCCCGGACCGCCCGGGACCGCCCGGGACCGCCCGGGACCGCCCGGGACCGCCCGGGACCGCCCGGGACCACCCCGGACCGCCCGGAACCGCCCGGGACCGCCCCGAACCGCCCTGGACCGCCCGGGACCGCCCGGGGACCGCCCGGGACCGCCCGGGACCGCCCGGGACCGCCCGGGACAGCCCAGGACCGCCCTGGACCGCCCGGGACCGCCCGGGACCGCCCGGGACCGCCCGGTACCCGCCCGGGACCGCCCGGGACCGCCCCGGACCGCCCCGGACCACCCAGGACGGCCCGGGACCACCCGGGACCGCCCGGGACCGCTCCGGACCGCCCGGGACCGCCTGGGACCGCCCGGGACCGCCCGGGACCGCCCCGGACCGCCCGGGAACGCCCCGGACCGCCCGGGACCGCCCGGGACCGCCCGGGACCGCCCCGGACCGCCCGGGACCGCCGCGGACCGCCCGGGACCGCCCGGGACCGCCCGGGACCGCCCGGGACTGCCCGGGACCGCCCGGGACCGCCCGGGACCGGCCGGGACCGCCCCGGACCGGCCGGGACCGCCCCGGACCTCCCGGGACCGCCCGGGACCGCCCGGGACCGCCCCGGCCCGCCACGGACCGCCCGGGACCGCCCCAGACCGCCACGGACCGCCCGGGACCGCTCGGGCCGGCCCGGGACCGCCCCGGACCGCCCGGGACCGCCCCGGACCGCCCGGGACCGCCCGGGACCGCCCGGGACCGCCCGGGACCGCCCGGGACCGGCCGGGACCGCCCGGGACCGGCCGGGACCACCCCAGACCGGCCAGGACCGCCCTGGACCTCCCGGGACCGCCCGGGACCGCCCCGGACCGCCCGAGACCGCCCCGGACCGTCCGGGACCGCCCGGGACCGCCCGAGACCGCCTGGGACCGCCCGGGATGGCCCGGGACCGCCCAGGACCGCCCGGGACCGCCTCGGACCGCCCCGGACCGCCCGGGACCGCCCCGGACCGCCCCGGACCGCCCCGGACCGCCCGGGACTGCCCCGGACCGCCCAGGACCGCCCGGGACCGCCCGGGACCGCCCGGGACTGCCCGGGACCGCCCCGGACCGCCCGGGACCGCCCGTGTCCGCCCGGGACCGCCCGGGACCGCCCCGGACCGCCCCGGACCGCCCGGGACGGCCCGGGACGGCCCGGGACCACCCGGGACCGCCCGGGACCGCCCGGGACCGCTCCGGACCGCCCGGAACCGCCCGGGACCGCCCGGGACCGCCCAGGACTGCCCGGGACCGACCGGTACCGCCCGGGACCGCCCGGGACCGCCCGGGACCGCACGGGACCGCCCGGGACCGCCCGGGACCGGCCGGGACCGCCCGGGACCGGCCGGGACCGCCCGGGACCGGCCGGGACCGCCCCAGACCGGCCAGGACCGCCCTGGACCTCCCGGGACCGCCGGGACCGCCCCGGACCGCCCGGGACCTCCCCGGACCGCCCGGGACCGCCTGGGACCACCCGCGACCGCCTGGGACCGCCCGGGACGGCCCGGGACCGCCCGGGCCCGCCCGGGACCGCCCCGGACCGCCCCGGACCGCCCGGGACCGCCCCGGACCGCCCCGGACCGCCCCGGACCGCCCGGGACTGCCCTGGACCGCCCGGGACCGCCCGGGACCGCCCGGGACCGCCCGGGACCGCCCCAGACCGCCCGGTACCGCCCGTGTCCGCCCGGGACCGCCCGGGACCGCCCGGGACCGCCCGGGACCGCCCCGGACCGCCCCGGACCGCCCGGGACGGCCCGGGACGGCCCGGGACCGCCCGGGACCGCCCGGGACCGCCCGGGACCGCTCCTGACCGCCCGGAACCGCCCGGGACCGCCCGGGACCGCCCAGGACCGCCCGGGAACGACCGGTACCGCCCGGGACTGCCCGGGACCGCCCGGGACCGCCCGGGACCGGCCGGGACCGCCCCGGACCGGCCGGGACCGCCCCAGAATGGCCGGGACCGCCCCGGACCTCCCGGGACTGCCCGGGACCGCCCTGGACCGCGCCGGACTGCCCGGGACCGCCCCGGACCGCCCGGGACCGCCCGGGACCGCCCCGGACCGCCCCGGACCGCACCGGACCGCCCCGGACCGCCCCGGACCGGCCCGGACCGCCCGGGACAGCCCGGGCCCGCCCGGGACCGGCCGGGACCGCCCGGGACCGCCCGGACCTCTCGGGACTGCCCGGGACTGCCCGGGACCGCCCGGGACCGCCCGGGACCGGCCGGGACCGCCCCGGACCGGCCGGGACCGCCCCGGACCTCCCGGGACCGCCCGGGACCGCCCGTGACCGCCCCAGACCGCCACGGACCGCCCGGGACCGCCCGGGACGGCCCGGGACCGCCCGGGACCGCCCGGGACCGCTCGGGACCGCCCGGGACCGCCCGGGACCGCCCGGGACCGCCGCGGACCGCGCCGGACCGCATCGGACCTCCCGGGACCGCCCGGGACCGCCCGGGACCGCCCGGGACCGCCTGGGACCGCCCGGGACCGCCCAGGACCGCCCCGGACCGCCTGGGACCGCCCGGGACCGCCCCGGACCGCCCGGGACCGCCCGGGACCGGCCAGGACCGCCCCAGAATGGCCGGGACCGCCCCCGACCTCCCGGGACTGCCCGGGACCGCCCCGGACTGCCCCGGACCGCCCGGGACCGCCCTGGACCGCCCGGGACCTCCCGGGACCGCCTGGGACCGCCCGGGACTGCCCGGGACCGCCCGGGACCGCCCGGGACCGCCCCGGACCGCCCGGGACCGCCCGGGACCGCCCGGGACCGCCCGGTACCGCCCCGGACCGCCACGGACCGCCCCGGACCGCCCGGGACGGCCCGGGACCGCCCGGGACCGCCCGGGACCGCCCCGGACCGCCCGGGACCGCCCGGGACCGCCGCAGACCGCCCCGGACCGCCCCGGACCTCCCGGGACCGCCCGGGACCGCCCGGGACCGCCCGGGACCGCCTGGGACCGCCCGGGACCGCCCGGGACCGCCCCGGACCGCCCGGGACCGCCCGGGACCGCCCCGGACCGCCCGGGACCGCCCGGGACCGGCCAGGACCGCCCCAGAATGGCCGGGACCGCCCCGGACCTCCCGGGACTGCCCGGGACCGCCCCGGACCGCCCCGGACCGCCCGGGACCGCCCCGGACCGCCCGGGACCGCCCGGGACCGCCCCGGACCGCCCCGGACCGCACCAGACCGCCCTGGACCGCCCCGGACCGCCCCGGACCGCCCGGGACAGCCCGGCCCGCCCGGGACCGGCCGGGACCGCCCGGGACCGCCCGGACCTCTCGGGACCGCCCGGGAACGCCCCGGACCGCCCCGGACCGCCCGGGACCGCCCGGGACCGCCCGGGACCGCCCGGGACCGCCCGGGACCACCCCGGACCGCCCGGAACCGCCCGGGACCGCCCCGAACCGCCCTGGACCGCCCGGGACCGCCCGGGGACCGCCCGGGACCGCCCGGGACCGCCCGGGACCGCCCGGGACAGCCCAGGACCGCCCTGGACCGCCCGGGACCGCCCGGGACCGCCCGGGACCGCCCGGTACCCGCCCGGGACCGCCCGGGACCGCCCCGGACCGCCCCGGAGCGCCCAAGACGGCCCGGGACCACCCGGGACCGCCCGGGACCGCTCCGGACCGCCCGGGACCGTCTGGGACCGCCCGGGACCGCCCGGGACCGCCCCAGACCGCCCGGGAACGCCCCGGACCACCCGGGACAGCCCCGGACCGCCCGGGACCGCCCCGGACCGCCAGGGACCGCCCGGGACCGCCCGGGACCGCCCGGGACCGCCCGGGACTGCACAGGACCGCCCGGGACCGCCAGGGACTGCCCGGGACCGCCCGGGACCGCCCCGGACCGCCCGGGACCGCCCGGGACCGCCCCGGACCACCCCGGACCGCCCGGGAGCGCCCGGGACCGCCCGGGACCGCCCGGGACCGCCCCGGACCGCCCGGGACCGCCGCGGACCGCCCAGGACCGCCCGGGACCGCCCCGGACCGCCCGGGACCGCCCGGGACCGGCCAGGACCGCCCCAGAATGGCCGGGACCGCCCCGGACCTCCCGGGACTGCCCGGGACCGCCCTGGACCGCCCCGGACTGCCCGGGACCGCCCCGGACCGCCCGGGACCGACCGGGACCGTCCCGGACCGCCCCGGACCGCACCGGACCGCCCCGGACCGCCCCGGACCGCCCCGGACCGCCCGGGACAGCCCGGGCCCGCCCGGGACCGGCCGGGACCGCCCGGGACCGCCCGGACCTCTCGGGACCGCCCGGGACTGCCCGGGACTGCCCGGGACCGCCCGGGACCGCCCGGGACTGCCCGGGACTGCCCGGGACCGCCCGGGACCGCCCGGGACCGGCCGGGACCGCCCCGGACCGGCCGGGACCGCCCCGGACCTCCCGGGACCGCCCGGGACCGCCCGGGACCGCCCCAGACCGCCACGGACCGCCCGGGACCGCCCGGGACGGCCCGGGACCGCCCGGGACCACCCGGGACCGCTCGGGACCGCCCGGGACCGCCCGGGACCGCCCGGGACCGCCGCGGACCGCGCCGGACCGCCCTGGACCTCCCGGGACCGCCCGGGACCGCCCGGGACCGCCCGGGACCGCCTGGGACCGCCCGGGACCGCCCAGGACCGCCCCGGACCGCCCGGGACCGCCCGGGACCGCCCCGGACCGCCCGGAACCGCCCGGGACCGGCCAGGACCGCCCCAGAATGGCCGGGACCGCCCCGGACCTCCCGGGACTGCCCGGGACCGCCCTGGACTGCCCCGGACCGCCCGGGACCGCCCTGGACCGCCCGGGACCTCCCGGGACCGCCCGGGACCGCCCGGGACCGCCCGGGACCGCCCGGGACCGCCCGGGACCGCCCGGGACCGCCCCGGACCGCCCGGGACCGCCCGGGACCGCCCGGGACCGCCCAGGACCGCCTGGGACCGCCCGGGACGGCCCGGGACCGCCCCGGACCGCCCGGGAACGCCCCGGACCACCCGGGACAGCCCCGGACCGCCCGGGACCGCCCCGGACCGCCAGGGACCGCCCAGGACCGCCCGGGACCGCCCGGGACCGCCCGGGACAGCCCAGGACCGCCCTGGACCGCCCGGGACCGCCCGGGACCGCCCGGGACCGCCCGGTACCCGCCCGGGACCGCCCGGGACCGCCCCGGACCGCCCCGGAGCGCCCAGGACGGCCCGGGACCACCCGGGACCGCCCGGGATCGCTCCGGACCGCCCGGGACCGCCTGGGACCGCCCGGGACCGCCCGGGACCGCCCCAGACCGCCCGGGAACGCCCCGGACCACCCGGGACAGCCCCGGACCGCCCGGGACCGCCCCGGACCGCCAGGGACCGCCCGGGACCGCCCGGGACCGCCCGGGACCGCCCGGGACTGCACAGGACCGCCCGGGACCGCCGGGGACTGCCCAGGACCGCCCGGGACTGCCCCGGACCGCCCGGGACCGCCCGGGACCGCCCCGGACCACCCCGGACCGCCCGGGAGCGCCCGGGACCGCCCGGGACCGCCCGGGACCGCCCCGGACCGCCCGGGACCGCCGCGGACCGCCCGGGACCGCCCGGGACCGCCCCGGACCGCCCGGGACCGCCCGGGACCGGCCAGGACCGCCCCAGAATGGCCAGGACCGCCCCGGACCTCCCGGGACTGCCCGGGACCGCCCTGGACCGCCCCGGACTGCCCGGGACCGCCCCGGACCGCCCGGGACCGACCGGGACCGTCCCGGACCGCCCCGGACCGCACCGGACCGCCCCGGACCGCCCCGGACCGCCCCGGACCGCCCGGGACAGCCCGGGCCCGCCCGGGACCGGCCGGGACCGCCCGGGACCGCCCGGACCTCTCGGGACCGCCCGGGACTGCCCGGGACTGCCCGGGACCGCCCGGGACTGCCCGGGACCGCCCGGGACCGCCCGGGACTGCCCGGGACTGCCCGGGACCGCCCGGGACCGCCCGGGACCGGCCGGGACCGCCCCGGACCGGCCGGGACCGCCCCGGACCTCCCGGGACCGCCCGGGACCGCCCGGGACCGCCCCAGACCGCCACGGACCGCCCGGGACCGCCCGGGACGGCCCGGGACCGCCCGGGACCACCCGGGACCGCTCGGGACCGCCCGGGACCGCCCGGGACCGCCCGGGACCGCCGCGGACCGCGCCGGACCGCCCTGGACCTCCCGGGACCGCCCGGGACCGCCCGGGACCGCCCGGGACCGCCTGGGACCGCCCGGGACCGCCCAGGACCGCCCCGGACCGACCGGGACCGCCCGGGACCACCCCGGACCGCCCGGGACCGCCCGGGACCGGCCAGGACCGCCCCAGAATGGCCGGGACCGCCCCGGACCTCCCGGGACTGCCCGGGACCGCCCTGGACTGCCCCGGACCGCCCGGGACCGCCCTGGACCGCCCGGGACCTCCCGGGACCGCCCAGGACCGCCCGGGACCGCCCGGGACCGCCCGGGACCGCCCGGGACCGCCCGGGACCGCCCCGGACCGCCCGGGACCGCCCGGGACCGCCCGGGACCGCCCGGGACCGCCTGGGACCGCCCGGGACCGCCCGGGACCGCCCGGGACCGCCCGGGACTGCCCGGGACCGCCCGGGACCGCCCCGGACCGCCCGGGACCGCCCGGGACCGCCCCGGACCACCCCGGACCGCCCGGGACCGCCCGGGACCGCCCGGGACCGCCCGGAACCGCCCCGGACCGCCCGGGACCGCCGCGGACCGCCCGGGACCGCCCGGAACCGCCCCGGACCACCCCGGACCGCCCGGGACCGCCCGGGACCGCCCGGGACCGCCCGGGACCGCCCCGGACCGCCCGGGACCGCCCCGGACCTCCCGGGACTGCCCGGGACCGCCCCGGACTGCTCCGGACCGCCCGGGACCGCCCTGGACCGCCCCGGACCTCCCGGGACCGCCCGGGACCGCCCCGGACCGCCCGGGACCGCCCGGGACCGCCCAGGACCGCCCCGGACCGCCTGGGACCGCCCGGGACCGCCCGGGACCGCCCGGGACCGCCTGGGACCGCCCGGGACCGCCCGGGACCGCCCCGGACAGCACGGGAACGCCCCGGACCACCCGGGACAGCCCCGGACCGCCCGGGACCGCCCCGGACCGCCAGGGACCGCCCCGGACCGCCAGGGACCGCCCGGGACCGCCCGGGACCGCCCGGGACCGCCCGGGACTGCCCGGGACCGCCCGGGACCGCCCGGGACTGCCCGGGACCGCCCGAGACCACCCCGGACCGCCCGGGACCGCCCGGGACCGCCCCGGACCACCCCGGACTGCCCGGGACCGCCCGGGACCGCCCGGGACCGCCCGGGACCGCCCCGGACCGCCCGGGACCGCCGCGGACCGCCCGGGACCGCCGGGGACCGCCCCGGACCGCCCGGGACCGCCCGGGACCGGCCAGGACCGCCCCAGAATGGCCGGGACCGCCCCGGACCTCCCGGGACTGCCCGGGACCGCCCTGGACCGCCCCGGACTGCCCGGGACCGCCCCGGACCGCCCGGGACCGACCGGGACCGCCCCGGACCGCCCTGGACCGCACCGGACCGCCCCGGACCGCCCCAGAATGGCCGGGACCGCCCCGGACCTCCCGGGACTGCCCGGGACCGCCCTGGACCGCCCCGGACTGCCCGGGACCGCCCCGGACCGCCCGGGACCGACCGGGACCGTCCCGGACCGCCCCGGACCGCACCGGACCGCCCAGGACCGCCCCGGACCGCCCCGGACCGCCCGGGACAGCCCGGGCCCGCCCGGGACCGGCCGGGACCGCCCGGGACCGCCCGGACCTCTCGGGACCGCCCGGGACTGCCCGGGACTGCCCGGGACCGCCCGGGACCGCCCGGGACTGCCCGGGACTGCCCGGGACCGCCCGGGACCGCCCGGGACCGGCCGGGACCGCCCCGGACCGGCCGGGACCGCCCCGGACCTCCCGGGACCGCCCGGGACCGCCCGGGACCGCCCCAGACCGCCACGGACCGCCCGGGACCGCCCGGGACGGCCCGGGACCGCCCGGGACCACCCGGGACCGCTCGGGACCGCCCGGGACCGCCCGGGACCGCCCGGGACCGCCGCGGACTGCGCCGGACCGCCCTGGACCTCCCGGGACCGCCCGGGACCGCCCGGGACCGCCCGGGACCGCCTGGGACCGCCCGGGACCGCCCAGGACCGCCCCGGACCGCCCGGGACCGCCCGGGACCGCCCCGAACCGCCCGGGACCGCCCGGGACCGGCCAGGACCGCCCCAGAATGGCCGGGACCGCCCCGGACCTCCCGGGACTGCCCGGGACCGCCCTGGACTGCCCCGGACCGCCCGGGACCGCCCTGGACCGCCCGGGACCTCCCGGGACCGCCCGGGACCGCCCGGGACCGCCCGGGACCGCCCGGGACCGCCCGGGACCGCCCGGGACCGCCCCGGACCGCCCGGGACCGCCCGGGACCGCCCGGGACCGCCCGGGACCGCCTGGGACCGCCCGGGACCGCCCGGGACCGCCCCGGACCGCCCGGGAACGCCCCGGACCACCCGGGACAGCCCCGGACCGCCCGGGACCGCCCCGGACCGCCAGGGACCGCCCAGGACCGCCCGGGACCGCCCGGGACCGCCCGGGACTGCCCGGGACCGCCCGGGACCGCCCGGGACTGCCCGGGACCGCCCGGGACCGCCCCGGACCGCCCGGGACCGCCCGGGACCGCCCCGGACCACCCCGGACCGCCCGGGACCGCCCGGGACCGCCCGGGACCGCCCCGGACCGCCCGGGACCGCCGCGGACCGCCCGGGACCGCCCGGGACCGCCCCGGACCACCCCGGACCGCCCGGGACCGCCCGGGACCGCCCGGGACCGCCCGGGACCGCCCCGGACCGCCCGGGACCGCCCCGGACCTCCCGGGACTGCCCGGGACCGCCCCGGACTGCTCCGGACCGCCCGGGACCGCCCTGGACCGCCCGGGACCGCCCGGGACCGCCCGGGACCGCCCGGGACCGCCCAGGACCGCCCCGGACCGCCTGGGACCGCCCGGGACCGCCCGGGACCGCCCGGGACCGCCTGGGACCGCCCGGGACCGCCCGGGACCGCCCCGGACAGCCCGGGAACGCCCCGGACCACCCGGGACAGCCCCGGACCGCCCGGGACCGCCCCGGACCGCCAGGGACCGCCCCGGACCGCCAGGGACCGCCCGGGACCGCCCGGGACCGCCCGGGACCGCCCGGGACTGCCCGGGACCGCCCGGGACTGCCCGGGACTGCCCGGGACCGCCCGGGACCACCCCGGACCGCCCGGGACCGCCCGGGACCGCCCGGGACCGCCCCGGACCGCCCGGGACCGCCCGGGACCGCCCGGGACCGCCCGGGACCGCCTGGGACCGCCCGGGACCGCCCGGGACCGCCCCGGACCGCCCGGGAACGCCCCGGACCACCCGGGACAGCCCCGGACCGCCCGGGACCGCCCCGGACCGCCAGGGACCGCCCAGGACCGCCCGGGACCGCCCGGGACCGCCCGGGACTGCCCGGGACCGCCCGGGACCGCCCGGGACTGCCCGGGACCGCCCGGGACCGCCCCGGACCGCCCGGGACCGCCCGGGACCGCCCCGGACCACCCCGGACCGCCCGGGACCGCCCGGGACCGCCCGGGACCGCCCGGGACCGCCCCGGACCGCCCGGGACCGCCGCGGACCGCCCGGGACCGCCCGGGACCGCCCCGGACCACCCCGGACCGCCCGGGACCGCCCGGGACCGCCCGGGACCGCCCGGGACCGCCCCGGACCGCCCGGGACCGCCCCGGACCTCCCGGGACTGCCCGGGACCGCCCCGGACTGCTCCGGACCGCCCGGGACCGCCCTGGACCGCCCGGGACCGCCCGGGACCGCCCGGGACCGCCCGGGACCGCCCAGGACCGCCCCGGACCGCCTGGGACCGCCCGGGACCGCCCGGGACCGCCCGGGACCGCCTGGGACCGCCCGGGACCGCCCGGGACCGCCCCGGACAGCCCGGGAACGCCCCGGACCACCCGGGACAGCCCCGGACCGCCCGGGACCGCCCCGGACCGCCAGGGACCGCCCCGGACCGCCAGGGACCGCCCGGGACCGCCCGGGACCGCCCGGGACCGCCCGGGACTGCCCGGGACCGCCCGGGACTGCCCGGGACTGCCCGGGACCGCCCGGGACCACCCCGGACCGCCCGGGACCGCCCGGGACCGCCCCGGACCACCCCGGACTGCCCGGGACCGCCCGGGACCGCCCGGGACCGCCCGGGACCGCCCCGGACCGCCCGGGACCGCCGCGGACCGCCCGGGACCGCCGGGGACCGCCCCGGACCGCCCGGGACCGCCCGGGACCGGCCAGGACCGCCCCAGAATGGCCGGGACCGCCCCGGACCTCCCGGGACTGCCCGGGACCGCCCTGGACCGCCCCGGACTGCCCGGGACCGCCCCGGACCGCCCGGGACCGACCGGGACCGCCCCGGACCGCCCTGGACCGCACCGGACGCCCCGGACCGCCCCAGAATGGCCGGGACCGCCCCGGACCTCCCGGGACTGCCCGGGACCGCCCTGGACCGCCCCGGACTGCCCGGGACCGCCCCGGACCGCCCGGGACCGACCGGGACCGTCCCGGACCGCCCCGGACCGCACCGGGACCGCCCCGGACCGCCCCGGACCGCCCCGGACCGCCCGGGACAGCCCGGGCCCGCCCGGGACCGGCCGGGACCGCCCGGGACCGCCCGGACCTCTCGGGACCGCCCGGGACTGCCCGGGACTGCCCGGGACCGCCCGGGACCGCCCGGGACTGCCCGGGACTGCCCGGGACCGCCCGGGACCGCCCGGGGACCGGCCGGACCGCCCCGGACCGGCCGGGACCGCCCCGGACCTCCCGGGACCGCCCGGGACCGCCCGGGACCGCCCCAGACCGCCACGGACCGCCCGGGACCGCCCGGGACGGCCCGGGACCGCCCGGGACCACCCGGGACCGCTCGGGACCGCCCGGGACCGCCCGGACCGCCCGGGACCGCCGCGGACCGCGCCGGACCGCCCTGGACCTCCCGGGACCGCCCGGGACCGCCCGGGACCGCCCGGGACCGCCTGGGACCGCCCGGGACCGCCCAGGACCGCCCCGGACCGCCCGGGACCGCCCGGGACCGCCCCGGACCGCCCGGGACCGCCCGGGACCGGCCAGGACCGCCCCAGAATGGCCGGGACCGCCCCGGACCTCCCGGGACTGCCCGGGACCGCCCTGGACTGCCCCGGACCGCCCGGGACCGCCCTGGACCGCCCGGGACCTCCCGGGACCGCCCGGCACCGCCCGGGACCGCCCGGGACCGCCCGGGACCGCCCCGGACCGCCCGGGACCGCCCGGGACCGCCCGGGACCGCCCGGGACCGCCTGGGACCGCCCGGGACGGCCCGGGACCGCCCCGGACCGCCCGGGAACGCCCCGGACCACCCGGGACAGCCCCGGACCGCCCGGGACCGCCCCGGACCGCCAGGGACCGCCCAGGACCGCCCGGGACCGCCCGGGACCGCCCGGGACAGCCCAGGACCGCCCTGGACCGCCCGGGACCGCCCGGGACCGCCCGGGACCGCCCGGTACCCGCCCGGGACCGCCCGGGACCGCCCCGGACCGCCCCGGAGCGCCCAGGACGGCCCGGGACCACCCGGGACCGCCCGGGACCGCTCCGGACCGCCCGGGACCGCCTGGGACCGCCCGGGACCGCCCGGGACCGCCCCAGACCGCCCGGGAACGCCCCGGACCACCCGGGACAGCCCCGGACCGCCCGGGACCGCCCCGGACCGCCAGGGACCGCCCGGGACCGCCCGGGACCGCCCGGGACCGCCCGGGACTGCACAGGACCGCCCGGGACCGCCCGGGACTGCCCGGGACCGCCCGGGACTGCCCCGGACCGCCCGGGACCGCCCGGGACCGCCCCGGACCACCCCGGACCGCCCGGGAGCGCCCGGGACCGCCCGGGACCGCCCGGGACCGCCCCGGACCGCCCGGGACCGCCGCGGACCGCCCGGGACCGCCCGGGACCGCCCCGGACCGCCCGGGACCGCCCGGGACCGGCCAGGACCGCCCCAGAATGGCCGGGACCGCCCCGGACCTCCCGGGACTGCCCGGGACCGCCCTGGACCGCCCCGGACTGCCCGGGACCGCCCCGGACCGCCCGGGACCGACCGGGACCGTCCCGGACCGCCCCGGACCGCACCGGACCGCCCCGGACCGCCCCGGACCGCCCCGGACCGCCCGGGACAGCCCGGGCCAGCCCGGGACCGGCCGGGACCGCCCGGGACCGCCCGGACCTCTCGGGACCGCCCGGGACTGCCCGGGACTGCCCGGGACCGCCCGGGACCGCCCGGGACTGCCCGGGACTGCCCGGGACCGCCCGGGACCGCCCGGGACCGGCCGGGACCGCCCCGGACCGGCCGGGACCGCCCCGGACCTCCCGGGACCGCCCGGGACCGCCCGGGACCGCCCCAGACCGCCACGGACCGCCCGGGACCGCCCGGGACGGCCCGGGACCGCCCGGGACCACCCGGGACCGCTCGGGACCGCCCGGGACCGCCCGGGACCGCCCGGGACCGCCGAGGACCGCGCCGGACCGCCCTGGACCTCCCGGGACCGCCCGGGACCGCCCGGGACCGCCCGGGACCGCCGCGGACCGCGCCGGACCGCCCTGGACCTCCCGGGACCGCCCGGGACCGCCCGGGACCGCCCGGGACCGCCTGGGACCGCCCGGGACCGCCCAGGACCGCCCCGGACCGCCCGGGACCGCCCGGGACCGCCCCGGACCGCCCGGGACCGCCCGGGACCGGCCAGGACCGCCCCAGAATGGCCGGGGACCGCCCCGGACCTCCCGGGACTGCCCGGGACCGCCCTGGACTGCCCCGGACCGCCCGGGACCGCCCTGGACCGCCCGGGACCTCCCGGGACCGCCCGGGACCGCCCGGGACCGCCCGGGACCGCCCGGGACCGCCCCGGACCGCCCGGGACCGCCCGGGACCGCCCGGGACCGCCCGGGACCGCCCTGGGACCGCCCGGGACGGCCCGGGACCGCCCCGGACCGCCCGGGAACGCCCCGGACCACCCGGGACAGCCCCGGACCGCCCGGGACCGCCCCGGACCGCCAGGGACCGCCCAGGACCGCCCGGGACCGCCCGGGACCGCCCGGGACAGCCCAGGACCGCCCTGGACCGCCCGGGACCGCCCGGGACCGCCCGGGACCGCCCGGTACCCGCCCGGGACCGCCCGGGACCGCCCCGGACCGCCCCGGAGCGCCCAGGACGGCCCGGGACCACCCGGGGACCGCCCGGGGACCGCTCCGGACCGCCCGGGACCGCCTGGGACCGCCCGGGGACCGCCCGGGACCGCCCCAGACCGCCCGGGAACGCCCCGGAACCACCCGGGACAGCCCCGGACCGCCCGGGACCGCCCCGGACCGCCAGGGACCGCCCGGGACCGCCCGGGACCGCCCGGACCGCCCGGGACTGCACAGGACCGCCCGGGACCGCCCGGGACTGCCCGGGACCGCCCGGGACTGCCCCGGACCGCCCGGGACCGCCCGGGACCGCCCCGGACCACCCCGGACCGCCCGGGAGCGCCCGGGACCGCCCGGGACCGCCCGGGACCGCCCCGGACCGCCCGGGACCGCCGCGGACCGCCCGGGACCGCCCGGGACCGCCCCGGACCGCCCCGGACCGCCCGGGACCGCCCGGGACCGGCCAGGACCGCCCCAGAATGGCCGGGACCGCCCCGGACCTCCCGGGACTGCCCGGGACCGCCCTGGACCGCCCCGGACTGCCCGGGACCGCCCCGGACCGCCCGGGACCGACCGGGACCGTCCCGGACCGCCCCGGACCGCACCGGACCGCCCCGGACCGCCCCGGACCGCCCCGGACCGCCCGGACAGCCCGGGCCCGCCCGGGACCGGCCGGGACCGCCCGGGACCGCCCGGACCTCTCGGGACCGCCCGGGCTGCCCGGGACTGCCCGGGACCGCCCGGGACCGCCCGGGACTGCCCGGGACTGCCCGGGACCGCCCGGGACCGCCCGGGACCGGCCGGGACCGCCCCGGACCGGCCGGGACCGCCCCGGACCTCCCGGGACCGCCCGGGACCGCCCGGGACCGCCCCAGACCGCCACGGACCGCCCGGGACCGCCCGGGACGGCCCGGGACCGCCCGGGACCACCCGGGACCGCTCGGGAACCGCCCGGGACCGCCCGGGACCGCCCGGGACCGCCGAGGACCGCGCCGGACCGCCCTGGACCTCCCGGGACCGCCCGGGACCGCCCGGGACCGCCCGGGACCGCCTGGGACCGCCCGGGACCGCCCAGGACCGCCCCGGACCGACCGGGACCGCCCGGGACCGCCCCGGACCGCCCGGGACCGCCCGGGACCGGCCAGGACCGCCCCCAGAATGGCCGGGACCGCCCCGGACTCCCGGGACTGCCCGGGACCGCCCTGGACTGCCCCGGACCGCCCGGGACCGCCCTGGACCGCCCGGGACCTCCCGGGACCGCCCGGGACCGCCCGGGACCGCCCGGGACCGCCCGGGACCGCCCGGGACCGCCCGGGACCGCCCCGGACCGCCCGGGACCGCCCGGGACCGCCCGGGACCGCCCGGGACCGCCTGGGACCGCCCGGGACCGCCCGGGAACGCCCCGGACCACCCGGGACAGCCCCGGACCGCCCGGGACCGCCCCGGACCGCCAGGGACCGCCCAGGACCGCCCGGGACCGCCCGGGACCGCCCGGGACTGCCCGGGACCGCCCGGGACCGCCCGGGACTGCCCGGGACCGCCCGGGACCGCCCCGGACCGCCCGGGACCGCCCGGGACCGGCCCGGACCACCCCGGACCGCCCGGGGACCGCCCGGGACCGCCCGGGACCGCCCGGGACCGCCCCGGACCGCCCGGGACCGCCGCGGACCGCCCGGGACCGCCCGGGACCGCCCCGGACCACCCCGGACCGCCCGGGACCGCCCGGGACCGCCCGGGACCGCCCGGGACCGCCCCGGACCGCCCGGGACCGCCCCGGACCTCCCGGGACTGCCCGGGACCGCCCCGGACTGCTCCGGACCGCCCGGGACCGCCCTGGACCGCCCGGGACCTCCCGGGACCGCCTGGGACCGCCCGGGACCGCCCAGGACCGCCCCGGACCGCCCGGGACCGCCCGGGACCGCCCCGGACCGCCCGGGACCGCCCGGGACCGGCCAGGACCGCCCCAGAATGGCCGGGACCGCCCCGGACCTCCCGGGACTGCCCGGGACCGCCCTGGACTGCCCCGGACCGCCCGGGACCGCCCTGGACCGCCCGGGACCTCCCGGGACCGCCCGGGACCGCCCGGGACCGCCCGGGACCGCCCGGGACCGCCCGGGACCGCCCGGGACCGCCCCGGACCGCCCGGGACCGCCCGGGACCGCCCGGGACCGCCCGGGACGCCTGGGACCGCCCGGGACGGCCCGGGACCGCCCCAGACCGCCCGGGAACGCCCCGGACCACCCGGGACAGCCCCGGACCGCCCGGGACCGCCCCGGACCGCCAGGGACCGCCCAGGACCGCCCGGGACCGCCCGGGACCGCCCGGACAGCCCAGGACCGCCCTGGACCGCCCGGGACCGCCCGGACCGCCCGGGACCGCCCGGTACCCGCCCGGGACCGCCCGGGACCGCCCCGGACCGCCCCGGAGCGCCAAGGACGGCCCGGGACCACCCGGGACCGCCCGGGACCGCTCCTGACCGCCCGGGACCGCCTGGGACCGCCCGGGACCGCCCGGGACCGCCCCAGACCGCCCGGGAACGCCCCGGACACCCGGGACAGCCCCGGACCGCCCGGGACCGCCCCGGACCGCCAGGGACCGCCCGGGACCGCCCGGGACCGCCCGGGACCGCCCGGGACTGCACAGGACCGCCCGGGACCGCCCGGGACTGCCCGGGACCGCCCGGGACTGCCCCGGACCGCCCGGGACCGCCCGGGACCGCCCCGGACCACCCCGGACCGCCCGGGAGCGCCCGGGACCGCCCGGGACCGCCCGGGACCGCCCCGGACCGCCCGGGACCGCCGCGGACCGCCCGGGACCGCCCGGGACCGCCCCGGACCGCCCGGGACCGCCCGGGACCGGCCAGGACCGCCCCAGAATGGCCGGGACCGCCCCGGACCTCCCGGGACTGGCCCGGGACCGCCCTGGACCGCCCCGGACTGCCCGGGACCGCCCCGGACCGCCCGGACCGACCGGGACCGTCCCGGACCGCCCCGGACCGCACCGGACCGCCCCGGACCGCCCCGGACCGCCCCGGACCGCCCGGGACAGCCCGGGCCCGCCCGGGACCGGCCGGGACCGCCCGGGACCGCCCGGACCTCTCGGGACCGCCCGGGACTGCCCGGGACTGCCCGGGACCGCCCGGGACCGCCCGGGACTGCCCGGGACTGCCCGGGACCGCCCGGGACCGCCCGGGACCGGCCGGACCGCCCCGGACCGGCCGGGACCGCCCGGACCTCCCGGGACCCGCCCGGGACCGCCCGGGACCGCCCCAGACCGCCACGGACCGCCGGGACCGCCCGGGACGGCCCGGGACCGCCCGGGACCACCCGGGACCGCTCGGGACCGCCCGGGACCGCCCGGGACCGCCCGGGACCGCCGCGGACCGCCGCCGGACCGCCCTGGACCTCCCGGGACTGCCCGGGACCGCCCCGGACCGCCCGGGACCGCCCGGGACCGCCCCGGACCACCCCGGACCGCCCCGGGACCGCCCGGGACCGCCCGGACCGCCCGGGACCGCCCCGGACCGCCCGGGACCGCCGCGGACCGCCCGGGACCGCCCGGGACCGCCCCGGACCACCCCGGACCGCCCGGGACCGCCCGGGACCGCCCGGGACCGCCCGGGACCGCCCCGGACCGCCCGGGACCGCCCCGGACCTCCCGGGACTGCCCGGGACCGCCCCGGACTGCTCCGGACCGCCCGGGACCGCCCTGGACCGCCCGGGACCTCCCGGGACCGCCTGGGACCGCCCGGGACCGCCCAGGACCGCCCCGGACCGCCCGGGACCGCCCGGGACCGCCCCGGACCGCCCGGGACCGCCCGGGACCGGCCAGGACCGCCCCAGAATGGCCGGGACCGCCCCGGACCTCCCGGGACTGCCCGGGACCGCCCTGGACTGCCCCGGACCCGCCCGGGACCGCCCTGGACCGCCCGGGACCTCCCCGGGACCGCCCGGGACCGCCCGGGACCGCCCGGGACCGCCCGGGACCGCCCGGGACCGCCCGGGACCGCCCCGGACCACCCGGGACCGCCCGGGACCGCCCGGGACCGCCCGGGACCGCCTGGGACCGCCCGGGACGGCCCGGGACCGCCCCAGACCGCCCGGGAACGCCCCGGACCACCCGGGACAGCCCCGGACCGCCCGGGACCGCCCCGGACCGCCAGGGACCGCCCAGGACCGCCCGGGACCGCCCGGGACCGCCCCGGGACAGCCCAGGACCGCCCTGGACCGCCCGGGACCGCCCGGGACCGCCCGGGACCGCCCGGTACCCGCCCGGGACCGCCCGGGACCGCCCCGGACCGCCCCGGAGCGCCCAGGACGGCCCGGGACCACCCGGGACCGCCCGGGACCGCTCCGGACCGCCCGGGACCGCCTGGGACCGCCCGGGACCGCCCGGGACCGCCCCAGACCGCCCGGGAACGCCCCGGACCACCCGGGACAGCCCCGGACCGCCCGGGACCGCCCCGGACCGCCAGGGACCGCCCGGGACCGCCCGGGACCGCCCCGGGACCGCCCGGGACTGCACAGGACCGCCCGGGACCGCCCGGGACTGCCCCGGGACCGCCCGGGGACTGCCCCGGACCGCCCGGGACCGCCCGGGACCGCCCCGGACCACCCCGGACCGCCCGGGAGCGCCCGGGACCGCCCGGGACCGCCCGGGACCGCCCCGGACCGCCCGGGACCGCCGCGGGACCGCCCGGGACCGCCCGGGACCGCCCCGGACCGCCCGGGACCGCCCGGGACCGGCCAGGACCGCCCCAGAATGGCCGGGACCGCCCCGGACCTCCCGGGACTGCCCCGGACCGCCCTGGACCGCCCCGGACTGCCCGGGACCGCCCCGGACCGCCCGGGACCGACCGGGACCGTCCCGGACCGCCCCGGACCGCACCGGACCGCCCCGGACCGCCCCGGACCGCCCCGGACCGCCCGGGACAGCCCGGGCCCCGCCCGGGACCGGCCGGGACCGCCCGGGACCGCCCGGACCTCTCGGGACCGCCCGGGACTGCCCGGGACTGCCCGGGACCGCCCGGGACCGCCCGGGACTGCCCGGGACTGCCCGGGACCGCCCGGGACCGCCCGGGACCGGCCGGGACCGCCCCGGACCGGCCGGGACCGCCCCGGACCTCCCGGGACCGCCCGGGACCGCCCGGGACCGCCCCAGACCGCCACGGACCGCCCGGGACCGCCCGGACGGCCCGGGACCGCCCGGGACCACCCGGGGACCGCTCGGGACCGCCCGGGACCGCCCGGGACCGCCCGGGACCGCCGCGGACCGCGCCGGACCGCCCTGGACCTCCCGGGACTGCCCGGGACCGCCCCTGGACCTGCCCCGGACCGCCCGGGACCGCCCTGGACCTCCCGGGACTGCCCGGGACCGCCCTGGGACTGCCCCGGACCGCCCGGGACCGCCCTGGACCGCCCGGGACCTCCCGGGACCGCCCGGGACCGCCCGGGACCGCCCGGGACCGCCCGGACCGCCCGGGAACCGCCCGGGACCGCCCCGGACCGCCCGGGGACCGCCCGGGACCGCCCGGGACCGCCCGGGACCGCCTGGGACCGCCCGGGACCGCCCGGAACCCGGACACCCAGGACAGCCCCGGGACCGCCCGGGACCGCCCCGGAACCGCCAGGGACCGCCCAGGACCGCCCGGGACCGCCCGGGACCGCCCGGGACTGCCCGGGACCGCCCGGGACCGCCCGGGACTGCCCGGGACCGCCCGGGACCGCCCCCGGGACCGCCCGGGACCGCCCGGGACCGCCCCGGACCACCCCGGACCGCCCGGGACCGCCCGGGACCGCCCGGGACCGCCCGGACCGCCCCGGACCGCCCGGGACGCCGCGGACCGCCCGGGACCGCCCGGGACCGGCCCCGGACCAACCCCGGACCGCCCGGGACCGCCCGGGACCGCCCGGACCGCCCGGGACCGCCCCGGACCGCCCGGGACCGCCCCGGACCTCCCGGGGACTGCCCGGGACCGCCCCGGGACTGCTCCGGACCGCCCGGGGACCGCCCTGGACCGCCCGGGACCTCCCGGGACCGCCCGGGACCGCCCGGGACCGCCCGGGGACCGCCCGGGACCGCCCAGGACCGCCCCGGACCGCCCGGGACCGCCCGGGACCGCCCGGGACCGCCCGGGACCGCCTGGGACCGCCCGGGGACCGCCCGGGAACCGCCCCGACAGCCCGGGAACGCCCCGGACCACCCGGGACAGCCCCGGACCGCCCGGACCGCCCCGGACCGCCAGGGACCGCCCCGGACCGCCAGGGACCGCCCGGGACCGCCCGGGACCGCCCAGGACCGCCCGGACTGCCCGGGACCGCCCGGGACCGCCCGGGACTGCCCGGGACCGCCCGGGGACCACCCCGGACCGCCCGGGACCGCCCGGGACCGCCCCGGACCACCCCGGACTGCCCGGGACCGCCCGGGACCGCCCGGGACCGCTCGGGACCGCCCCGGACCGCCCGGGACCGCCGCGGACCGCCCGGGACCGCCGGGGACCGCCCCGGGACCGCCCGGGACCGCCCGGGACCGGCCAGGACCGCCCCAGAATGGCCGGGACCGCCCCGGACCTCCCGGGACTGCCCGGGACCGCCCTGGACCGCCCCGGACTGCCCGGGACCGCCCCGGACCGCCCGGGACCGACCGGGACCGCCCCGGACCGCCCCGGACCGCACCGGACCGCCCCGGACCGCCCCGGACCGCCCGGGACAGCCCGGCCCGCCCGGGACCGGCCGGGACCGCCCGGGACCGCCCGGACCTCTCGGGACCGCCCGGGACTGCCCGGGACTGCCCGGGACCGCCCGGGACCGCGCGGGACTGCCCGGGACTGCCCGGGACCGCCCGGGACCGCCCGGGACCGGCCGGGACCGCCCCGGACCGGCCAGGACCGCCCCGGACCTCCCGGGACCGCCCGGGACCGCCCGGGACCGCCCCAGACCGCCACGGACCGCCCGGGACCGCCCGGGACGGCCTGGGACCGCCCGGGACCGCCCGGGACCGCTCGGGACCGCCCGGGACCGCCGGGGACCGCCCGGGACCGCCGCGGACCGCGCCGGACCGCCCCGGACCTCCCGGGACCGCCCGGGACCGCCCGGAACCGCCCGGGACCGCCTGGGACCGCCCGGGACCGCCCAGGACCGCCCCGGACCGCCCGGGACCGCCCGGGGACCGCCCCGGGACCGCCCGGGACCGCCCGGGACCGGCCAGGACCGCCCCAGAATTGCCGGGACCGCCCCGGACCTCCCGGGACCCGCCCGGGACCGCCCGGACCGCCCCGGACCGGCACGGACCGCCCCGGACCGCCCGGGACGGCCCGGGACCGCCCGGGACCGCCCGGGACCGCCCCGGACCGCCCGGGACCGCCCGGGACCGCCGCAGACCGCCCCGGACCGCCCCGGACCTCCCGGGACTGCCCGGGACCGCCCGGGACCGCCCGGGACCGCCTGGGACCGCCCGGGACCGCCCGGGACCGCCCTGGACCGCCCGGAACCGCCCGGGACCGCCCCGGACCGCCCGGGACCGCCCGGGACCGGCCAGGACCGCCCAGAATGGCCGGGACCGCCCCGGACCTCCCGGGACTGCCCGGGACCGCCCCGGACCGCCCCGGACCGCCCGGGACCGCCCCGGACCGCCCGGGACCGCCCGGGACCGCCCCGGACCGCCCCGGACCGCACCGGACTGCCCCGGACCGCCCCGGACCGCCCCGGACAGCCCGGGAACAGCCCGGGCCCGCCCGGGACCGGCCGGGACCGCCGGGACCGCCCGGACCTCTCGGGACCGCCCGGGACCGCCCCGGACCGCCCCGGACCGCCCGGGACTGCCCGGGACCGCCCGGACCACCCGGGACCGCCCGCGACCGCCCGGGACCACCCCGGACCGCCCGGAACCGCCCGGGACCGCCCCGACCGCCCTGGACCGCCTGGGACCGCCCGGGGACCGACCGGGGACCGCCCGGGACCGCCCGGGACCGCCCGGGACAGCCCAGGACCGCCCTGGTCTGCCCAGGACCGCCCGGGACCGCCTGGGACCGCCCGGTATCCGCCCGGGACCGCCCGGGACCGCCCCGGACCGCCCCGGGACCGCCCAGGACGGCCCGGGACCACCCGGGACCGCCCGGGACCGCTCCGGACCCCCCGGGACCGCCTGGACCGCCCGGGACCGCCCAGGACCGCCCCGGACTGCCCGGGAACGCCCCGGACCGCCCGGGACAGCCCCGGACCGCCCGGGACCTCCCCGGACCGCCAGGGACCGCCCGGACCGCCCGGGACCGCCCGGGACCGCCCGGGACTGCCCGGGACCGCCCGGGACCGCCCGGGACTGCCCGGGACCGCCCGGGACCGCCCCGGACCGCCCGGGACCGCCCGGGACTGCCCCGGACCACCCCGGACCGCCCGGGACCGCCCGGGACCGCCCCGGGACCGCCCGGACCGCCCGGGACCGCCCCGGACCGCCCGGGACCGCCGCGGACCGCCCGGGACCGCCCGGGACCGCCCGGGACCGCCCGGGACTGCCCGGGACCGCCCGGGACCGCCCGGGACCGGCCGGGACCGCCCGGGACCGGCCGGGACCGCCCCAGAATGGCCAGGACCGCCCCGGACCTCCCGGGACTGCCCGGGACCGCCCTGGACCGCCCCGGACTGCCCGGGACCGCCCCGGACCGCCCGGGACCGCCCGGGACCGCCCCGGACCGCCCCGGACCGCACCGGACCGCCCCGGACCGCCCCGGACCGCCCCGGACCGCCCGGGACAGCCCGGGCCCGCCCGGGACCGGCCAAGACCGCCCGGGACCGCCCGGACCTCTCGGGACCGCCCGGGACTGCCCGGGACTGCCCGGGACCGCCCGGGACCGCCCGGGACTGCCCGGGACTGCCCGGGACCGCCCGGGACCGCCCGGGACCGGCCGGGACCGCCCCGAACCGGCCGGGACCGCCCCGGACCTCCCCGGGACCGCCCGGGACCGCCCGGGACCGCCCGGGACCGCCTGGGACCGCCCGGGACCGCCCAGGACCGCCCCGGACCGCCCGGGACCGCCCGGGACCGCCCCGGACCGCCCGGGACCGCCCGGGACCGGCCCAGGACCGCCCAGAATGGCCGGGACCGCCCCGGACCTCCCGGGACTGCCCGGGACCGCCCCGGACTGCCCGGACCGCCCGGGACCGCCCTGGACCGCCCGGGGACCTCCCGGGGACCGCCCGGGACCGCCCGGGACCGCCCGGGACCGCCCGGGACCGCCCGGGACCGCCCGGGACCGCCCCGGACCGCCCGGGACCGCCGCGGGACCGCCCGGGACCGCCCGGGACCGCCCGGGACCGCCCGGGACCGCCCGGGACAGCCCGGGACCGCCCGGGACCGCCCGGGACCGGCCGGGACCGCCCCGGACCGGCCGGGACCGCCCCAGAATGGCCAGGACCGCTCCGGACCTCCCGGGACTGCCCGGGACCGCCCTGGACCGCCCCGGACTGCCCGGGACCGCCCGGGACCGCCGCAGACCGCCCCGGACCGCCCCGGACCTCCCGGGACTGCCCGGGACCGCCCGGGACCGCCCGGGACCGCCTGGGACCGCCCGGGACCGCCCGGGACCGCCCTGGACCGCCCGGGACCGCCGGGACCGCCCCGGACCGCCCGGGACCGCCCGGGACCGGCCAGGACCGCCCCAGAATGGCCGGGACCGCCCCGGACCTCCCGGGACTGCCCGGGACCGCCCCGGACCGCCCCGGACCGCCCAGGACCGCCCCGGACCGCCCGGGACCGCCCGGGACCGCCCCGGACCGCCCCGGGACCGCACCGGACTGCCCCGGACCGCCCCGGACCGCCCCGGACCGCCCGGGACAGCCCGGGCCCGCCCGGGACCGGCCGGGACCGCCCGGGACCGCCCGGACCTCTCGGGACCGCCCGGGACCGCCCCGGACCGCCCCGGACCGCCTGGGACCGCCCGGGGACCGCCCGGGACCACCCGGGACCGCCCGCGACCGCCCGGGACCACCCCGGACCGCCCGGAACCGCCCGGGACCGCCCCGAACCGCCCTGGACCGCCCCGGGACCGCCCGGGGACCGACCGGGACCGCCCGGGACCGCCCGGGACCGCCCGGGACAGCCCAGGACCGCCCTGGTCTGCCCAGGACCGCCCGGGACCGCCTGGGACCGCCCGGTACCCGCCCGGGACCGCCCGGGACCGCCCCCGGACCGCCCCGGACCGCCCAGGACGGCCCGGGACCACCCGGGACCGCCCGGACCGCTCCGGACCGCCCGGGACCGCCTGGGACCGCCCGGGGACCGCCCGGGACCGCCCCGGACCGCCCGGGAACGCCCCGGACCGCCCGGGACAGCCCCGGACCGCCCGGGGACCGCCCCGGACCGCCAGGGACCGCCCGGGACCGCCCGGGACCGCCCGGGACCGCCCCGGGACGCCCGGGACCGCCCGGGACCGCCCGGGACTGCCCGGGACCGCCCGGGACCGCCCCCGGACCGCCCGGGACCGCCCGGGACTGCCCCGGACCACCCCGGACCGCCCGGGACCGCCCGGGACCGCCCGGGACCGCCCGGGACCGCCCCGGACCGCCCGGGACCGCCGCGGACCGCCCGGGACCGCCCGGGACCGCCCGGGACCGCCCGGGACTGCCCGGGACCGCCCGGGACCGCCCGAGACCGGCCGGGACCGCCCCGGACCGGCCGGGACCGCCCCAGAATGGCCGGGACCGCCCCCGGACCTCCCGGGACTGCCCGGGACCGCCCTGGACCGCCCCGGACTGCCCGGGACCGCCCTGGACCGCCCGGGACCGCCCGGGACCGCCCCGGACCGCCCCGGACCGCCCCGGACCGCCCCGGACCGCCCCGGACCGCCCGGGACAGCCCGGGCCCGCCCGGGACCGGCCAAGACCGCCCGGGACCGCCCGGACCTCTCGGGACCGCCCGGGACTGCCCGGGACTGCCCGGGACCGCCCGGGACCGCCCGGGACTGCCCGGGACTGCCCGGGACCGCCCGGGACCGCCCGGGACCGGCCGGGGACCGCCCGGACCGGCCGGGACCGCCCCGGACCTCCCGGGACCGCCCGGGACCGCCCGGGACCGCCCGGGACCGCCTGGGACCGCACGGGACCGCCAAGGACCGCCCCGGACCGCCCGGGACCGCCCGGGACCGCCCCGGACCGCCCGGGACCGCCCGGGACCGGCCAGGACCGCCCCAGAATGGCCGGGACCGCCCCGGACCTCCCGGGACTGCCCGGGACCGCCCGGACTGCCCCGGACCGCCCGGGACCGCCCTGGACCGCCCGGGACCTCCCGGGACCGCCCGGGACCGCCCGGGACCGCCCGGGACCGCCCGGGACCGCCCGGGGACCGCCCCGGACCGCCCGGGACCGCCCGGGACCGCCCGGGACCGCCCGGGACCGCCCCAGACCGCCACGGACCGCCCCGGACCGCCGGGACGGCCCGGACCGCCCGGACCGCCGCAGACCGCCCCGGGACCGCCCCGGACCTCCCGGGACTGCCCGGGACCGCCCGGGACCGCCCGGGACCGCCTGGGACCGCCCGGGACCGCCGGGACCACCCTGGACCGCCCGGGACCGCCCGGGACCGCCCCGGACCGCCCGGGACCGCCCGGGACCGGCCAGGACCGCCCCAGAATGGCCGGGACCGCCCCGGACCTCCCGGGACTGCCCGGGACCGCCCCCGGACCGCCCCGGACCGCCCGGGGACCGCCCCGGACCGCCCGGGACCGCCCGGGACCGCCCCGGACCGCCCCGGACCGCACCGGACTGGCCCCGGACCGCCCCGGACCGCCCCGGACCGCCCGGGACAGCCCCGGGGCCCGCCCGGGACCGGCCGGGACCGCCCGGGACCGCCCGGACCTCTCGGGACCGCCCGGGGACCGCCCCGGACCGCCCCGGACCGCCTGGGACCGCCCGGGACCGCCCGGGACCACCCGGGACCACCCGCGACCGCCCGGGACCACCCCGGACCGCCCGGAACCGGCCCGGGACCGCCCCGAACCGCCCTGGACCGCCCGGGACCGCCCGGGGACCGACCGGGACCGCCCGGGACCGCCCGGGACCGCCCGGGACAGCCAGGACCGCCCTGGTCTGCCCAGGACCGCCCGGGACCGCCTGGGACCGCCCGGTACCCGCCCGGGACCGCCCGGGACCGCCCCGGACCGCCCTGGACCGCCCAGGACGGCCCGGGACCACCCGGACCGCCCGGGACCGCTCCGGACCGCCCGGGACCGCCTGGGACCGGCCCGGGACCGCCCGGGACCGCCCCGGGACCGCCTGGGAACGCCCCGGACCGCCCGGGACAGCCCTGGACCGCCCGGAACCGCCCCGGACCGCCAGGGACCGCCCGGGACCGCCCGGACCGCCCGGGACCGCCCGGGACTGCCCGGGACCGCCCGGGACGCCCGGGACTGCCCGGGACCGCCCGGGACCGCCCCGGACCGCCCGGGACCGCCCGGGACTGCCCCGGACCACCCCGGACGCCCGGGACCGCCCGGGACCGCCCGGGACCGCCCGGGACCGCCCCGGACCGCCCGGGACCGCCGCGGACCGCCCGGACCGCCCGGGACCGCCCAGGACCGCCCGGGACTGCCCGGGACCGCCCGGGACCGCCCGAGACCGGCGGGGACCGCCCGGACCGGCCGGGACCGCCCCAGAATGGCCGGGACCGCCCCGGACCTCCCGGGACTGCCCCGGGACCGCCCTGGACCGCCCCGGACTGCCCGGGACCGCCCCGGACCGCCCGGGACCGCCCGGGACCGCACCGGACCGCCCCGGACCGCACCGGACCGCCCCGGACCGCCCCGGACCGCCCCGGACCGCCCGGGACAGCCCGGGCCCGCCCGGGACCGGCCAAGACCGCCCGGGACCGCCCGGACCTCTCGGGACCGCCCGGGACTGCCCGGGACTGCCCGGGACCGCCCGGGACCGCCCGGGACTGCCCGGGACTGCCCGGGACCGCCCGGGACCGCCCGGGACTGGCCGGGACCGCCCTGGACCGGCCGGGACCGCCCCGGACCTCCTGGGACCGCCCGGGACCGCCCGGGACCCCCCGGGGACCGCCTGGGACCGCCCGGGACCGCCCAGGACCGCCCCGGACCGCCGGGACCGCCCGGGACCGCCCCGGGACCGCCCGGGACCGCCCGGGGACCGGCCAGGACCGCCCCAGAATGGCCGGGACCGCCCCGGACCTCCCGGGACTGCCCGGGACCGCCCCGGACTGCCCCGGACCGCCCGGGACCGCCCTGGACCGCCCGGGACCTCCCGGGACCGCCCGGGACCGCCCGGGACCGCCCGGGACCGCCCGGGACCGCCCGGGACCGCCCCGGACCGCCCGGGACCGCCCGGGACCGCCCGGGACCGCCCGGGACCGCCCCAGACCGCCACGGACCGCCCCGGACCGCCCGGGATGGCCCGGGACCGCCGGGACCGCCCGGGAACCGCCCCGGACCGCCCGGGACCGCCCGGGACCGCCGCAGACCGCCCCGGACCGCCCCGGACCTCCTGGGACCGCCCGGGACCGCCCGGGACCGCCCGGGACCGCCTGGGGACCGCCCGGGACCGCCCAGGACCGCCCCGGACCGCCCGGGACCGCCCGGGACCGCCCGGGACCGCCCGGGACCGCCCGGACCGCCCGGACCGCCCGGGACCGCCCGGGACCGCCCGGGACCGCCCCAGACCGCCACGGACCGCCCCGGACCGCCCGGGATGGCCCGGGACCGCCCGGGACCGCCCGGGACCGCCCCGGACCGCCCGGGACCGCCCGGGACCGCCGCAGACCGCCCCGGACCGCCCCGGACCTCCTGGGACCGCCCGGGACCGCCCGGGACCGCCCGGGACCGCCTGGGACCGCCCGGGACCGCCCAGGACCGCCCCGGACCGCCCGGGACCGCCGGGACCGCCCCGGACCGCCCGGGACCGCCCGGGACCGGCCAGGACCGCCCCAGAATGGCCGGGACCGCCCCGGACCTCCCGGGACTGCCCGGGACCGCCCCGGACTGCCCCGGACCGCCCGGGACCGCCCTGGACCGCCCGGGACCTCCCGGGACCGCCCCGGGACCGCCCGGGACCGCCCGGGACCGCCCGGGACCGCCCGGGACCGCCCCGGACCGGCCCGGGACCGCCCGGGACCGCCCGGGACCGCCCGGGACCGCCCCAGACCGCCACGGACCGCCCCGGACCGCCCGGGATGGCCCGGGACCGCCCGGGACCGCCCGGGACCGCCCCGGACCGGCCCGGGACCGCCCGGGACCGCCGCAGACCGCCCCGGACCGCCCCGGACTTCCCGGGACCGCCCGGGACCGCCCGGGATTGCCCCGGACCGCCCGGGACCGCCCGGGACCGGCCAGGACCGCCCCAGAATGGCCGGACCGCCCCGGACCTCCCGGGACTGCCCGGGACCGCCCCGGACCGCCCCGGACCGCCCGGGACCGCCCCGGACCGCCCGGGACCGCCCGGGACCGCCCCGGACCGCCCCGGGACCGCACCGGACTGCCCCGGACCGCCCCGGACCGCCCCGGACCGCCCGGGACAGCCCGGGCCCGCCAGGGACCGGCCGGGACCGCCCGGGGACCGCCCGGACCTCTCGGGACCGCCCGGGACCGCCCCGGACCGCCCCGGACGCCTGGGACCGCCCGGGACCGCCCGGGACCACCCGGGACCCACCCGCGGCCGCCCGGGACCACCCCGGACCGCCCGGAACCGCCGGGACCGCCCCGAACCGCCCTGGACCGCCCGGGACCGCCCGGGGACCGACCGGGACCGCCCGGGACCGCCCGGGACCGCCCGGGACAGCCCAGGACCGCCCTGGTCTGCCCAGGACCGCCCGGGACCGCCTGGGACCGCCCGGTACCCGCCCGGGACCGCCCCGGGGACCGCCCCGGACCGCCCTGGACCGCCAGGACGGCCCGGGACCACCCGGGACCGCCCGGGACCGCTCCGGACCGCCCGGGACCGCCTGGGACCGCCCGGGACCGCCCGGGACCGCCCCGGACCGCCCGGGAACGCCCCGGACCGCCCGGGACAGCCCTGGACCGCCCGGAACCGCCCCGGGACCGCCAGGGACCGCCCGGGACCGCCCGGGACCGCCCGGGACCGCCCGGGACTGCCCGGGACCGCCCGGGACCGCCCGGGACTGCCCGGGACCGCCCGGGACCGCCCCGGACCGGCCCGGGAACCGCCCGGGACTGCCCGGACCACCCCGGGACCGCCCCGGGGACCGCCCGGGACCGCCC